>NW_028165198.1:209196-396696 GCF_964263955.1 Coregonus lavaretus | reverse complement strand
CCCATTAAGAAAATGACTGTAAAAACGGTTAAATCGCTGTGGATTGATGAGGAACTGAAAAATGGTATGGTCTAGAGGGATGAGGCAAAAGGAATGGCAAATAAGTTCTGCTGCACAGCCGACTGGAAAACGCACAAATTGAGAAATCATGTGACTAAACTGAACAAAAAGAAGAAGAAACTCCACTATGAAACAAAGATAAATGACATAAAGAATGATAGTAAAAAGCTTTGGAGCACCTTAAATAAATTTGGGGCAAAAAGGCGAACTCGGCTCCATCATTCATTGAATCAGATGGCTCATTCATCACAAAACCTACTGATACTGCCAACTATTTTAATGACTATTTCATTGGCAAGACTAGAAAACTTAGGCATGTCAACAACAAATTCTGAACCAACACATCCATGTACAGTGCCTTGCAAAAGTATTCATCCCCCTTGGCGTTTTTCCTATTTTGTTGCATTACAACCTGTAATTTAAATGGATTTTTATTTGGATTTCATGTAATGGACATACACAAAATAGTCCAATTTGGTGAAGTGGAATGAAAAAAATAACTTGTTTCAAAAAATTCTAAAAAATTAATAACAGAAAAGTGGTGCGTGCATATGTATTCACCCCCTTTGCTATGAAGCCCCTAAATAAGATCTGGTGCAACCAATTACCTTCAAAAGTCACATAATTAGTTAAATAAAGTCCACCTGTGTGCAATCTAAGTGTCACATGATCTGTCACATGATCTCAGTATATATACACCTGTTCTGAAAGGCCCCAGAGTCTGCACCACCACTAAGCAAGGGGCACAACCAAGCAAGCGGCACCATGAAGACCAAGGAGCTCTCCAAACAGGTCAGGGACAAAGTTGTGGAGAAGTACAGATCAGGGTTGGGTTATAAAAAAATATCTTTGAATATCTTTCAAAACTTTGAACATCCCACGGAGCACCATTAAATCCATTATTAAAACATTGAAAGAATTGAAAGAAACAAATCTGCCAAGAGAGGGCCGCCCACCAAAACTCACGGACCAGGCAAGGAGGGCATTAATCAGAGAGGCAACAAAGATACCAAAGATAACCCTGAAGGAGCTGCAAAGCTCCACAGCGGAGATTGGAGTATCTGTCCATAGGACCACTTTAAGCCGTACACTCCACAGAGCTGGGCTTTACAGAAGAGTGGCCAGAAGAAAGCCATTGCTTAAAGAAAAAAATAAGCAAACACGTTTGGTGTTCGCCAAAAGGCATGTGGGAGACTCCCCAAACATATGGAAGAAGGTACTCTGGTCAGATGAGACTAAAATTGAGCTTTTTGTCCATCAAGGAAAACGCTGTGTCTGGCGCAAACCCAACACCTCTCATCACCCCGAGAACACCATCCCCACAGTGAAGCATGGTGGTGGCAGCATCATGCTGTGGGGATGTTTTTCATCGGCAGGGACTGGGAAACTGGTCAGAATTGAAGGAATGATGGATGGGGCTAAATACTGGGAAATTCTTGAGGGAAACCTGTTCCAGTCTTCCAGAGATTTGAGACTGGGACGGAGGTTCACCTTCCAGCAGGATAATGACCCTAAGCATACTACTAAAGCAACACTCGAGTGGTTTAAGGGGAAACATTTAAATGTCTTGGAATTGCCTAGTCAAAGCCCAGACCTCAATCCAATTGAGAATATGTGGTATGACTTAAAGATTGCTGTACACCAGCGGAACCCATCCAACTTGAAGGAGCTGGAGCAGTTTTGCCTTGAAGAATGGGCAAAAATCCCAGTGGCTAGATGTGCCAAGCTTATAGAGACATACCCCAAGAGACTTGCAGCTGTAATTGCTGCAAAAGGTGGCTCTACAAAGTGTTGACTTTGGGGGGGTGAATAGTTTTGCATGCTCAAGTTTTCTGTTTTTGTGTCTTATTTCTTGTTTGTTTCACAATAAAAAATATTTTGCATCTTCAAAGTGGTAGGCATGTTGTGTAAATCAAATTATACAAACCCCCCAAAAATCAATTTTAATTCCATTTTGTAAGGCAACAAAATAGGAGAAATGCCAAGGGGGGTGAATACTTTCACAAGCCACTGTATAACTGACCAAATTATGAAAGACAAGCATTATTTTGAATTCCGTAAAGTGAGTGTGGAAGAGGTGAAAAAGTATTGTTGTCTATCAACAATGACAAGCCACCTGGGTCTGACAATGTGGATGGAAAATTACTGAGGGTAATAGCGGATGATGTTGCCACTCCTATTTGCCATATCTTCAATCTAAGCCTAAGTTATTCCCCTAAGTAAGTTATACCCCTAAGAATAGCAAAGCCCCCTTTACTTGCTCAAACAGCCGACCAATCAGCCTGTTTCAAAACATTAGTAAACTTTTGGAAAAAATGTGTTTGAGCAGATAAAATGCTATTTTACAGTAAACAAACTGACAACAGATGTTCAGCACACTTATAGGGAAGGGCATTCAACATGTATGGCACTTACACAAATGACTGATGATTGGCTGAGAGAAATGCATTATAAAAAGGTTTTGGGAGCTGTTTTGTTAGACTTCAGTGCAGCTTTTGACATTATCGATCATAATCTGCTGCTGGAAAAACGTATGTGTTATGGCTTTACATCCCCTGCTATATTGTGGATAGAGAGTTACCTGTCTAACAGAACACCCAGGGTGTTCTTTAATGGAAGCCTCTCCAACATAATCCAGGTAGAATCAGGCATTCCCCAGGGCAGCTGTCTAGGCCCCTGTTTAATGACCTGTATGTCTATGTATGCTGATGACTCAACACTGTACATGTCAGCTACCACAGCAAGTGAAATCACTGCAACACTTAACAAAGAGCTGCCAGTGCGGCTTGGCGAGGTCGTGTTTCGGAGGACGCGTGGCTCTCGACCTTCTCCTCTCCCGAGTCCGTACGGGAGATGCAGCGTTGGGACAAGACTGTAACTACCAATTGGATATCACGAAATTGGGGAGAAAAAGGGGTAAAAAGTACAAAGAAATAAAATAAATAAAAAATCAAAGAGCTGCAGTCAGTTTCAGAATGGGTAGCAAGAAATAAGTTAGTCCTAAATATTTCAAAAACTAAAGGTATTGTATTTGGGACAAATCTTTCACTAAACCTCAACTAAATCTTGTAATGAATAATGTGGAAATTGAGCACGTTCAGGTGACTAAACTGCTTGGAGTAACCCTGCATTGTAAACTGTCATGGTCAAAACATATTGATGCAACAGTAGCTAAGATGAGGAGAGGTCTGTCCATAATATAGTGCTGCTCTGCCTTCTTAACAACACTATCAACAAGGCAGGTCCTACAGGCCCTAGTTTTGTCATACCTGGACTACTGTCCAGTGGTGTGGTCAGGTGCCACAAAGAGGGACCTAAGACAAGTAAAATTGGCCCAGAAAAAGGCAGCACGGCTGGTCCTTAACTGTACACGTAGAGCTAACATTGATAATATCCATGTCAATCTTTCTTGGCTCAAAGTAGAGGAGAGATTGACTTCATCACTACTTGTTTTTGTAAGAAGTATTGATATGCTGAATAAACCGAGCTGTTTGTTTAAACTCCTAGCACACAGCTCAGACACCCATGCATACCCCACAAGATATGCCACCAGAGGTCTCTTCACAGTCCCCAAGTACAGAACAGACTATGGGAGGCGAGCAGTTCTACATAGAGCCATGACTACATGGAACTCTATTCCACATCAGGTAACTGATGCCTTGGCAGGAACTAATGGGGATCCATAATAAACCCCAGGAAGAGTAGGTGCTGCCTTGGCAGGAACTAATGGGGATCCATAATAAACCCCAGGAAGAGTAGCTGCTACCTTGGCAGGAACTAATGGGGATCCATAATAGACCCCAGGAAGAGTAGCTGCTGCCTTGGCAGGAACTAATGGGGATCCATAATAAACCCCAGGAAGAGTAGCTGCTGCCTTGGCAGGAACTAATGGGGATCCATAATAAACCCCAGGAAGAATAGCT
Organism: Coregonus lavaretus; assembly: GCF_964263955.1. Taxonomy (NCBI): domain Eukaryota; kingdom Metazoa; phylum Chordata; class Actinopteri; order Salmoniformes; family Salmonidae; genus Coregonus; species Coregonus lavaretus. The sequence continues at coordinate 392,713 of NW_028165198.1, read as the reverse complement.
GCTGCCTTGGCAGGAACTAATGGGGATCCGTAATAAACCCCAGGAAGAGTAGCTGCTGCCTTGGCAGGAACTAATGGGGATCCGTAATAAACCACAGGAAGAGTAGCTGCTGCCTTGGCAGGAACTAATGGGGATCCGTAATAAACCCCAGGAAGAGTAGCTGCTGCCTTGGCAGGAACTAATGGGGATCCGTAATAAACCCCAGGAAGAGTAGCTGCTGCCTTGGCAGGAACTAATGGGGATCTGTAATAAACCCCAGGAAGAGTAGCTGCTGCCTTGGCAGGAACTAATGGGGATCCATAATAAACCCCAGGAAGAGTAGCTGCTGCCTTGGCAGGAACTAATGGGGATTCCATAATAAACCCCAGGAAGAGTAGCTGCTGCCTTGGCAGGAACTAATGGGGATCCATAATAAACCCCAGGAAGAGTAGCTGCTGCCTTGGCAGGAACTAATGGGGATCCATAATAAACCCCAGGAAGAGTAGCTGCTGCCTTGGCAGGAACTAATGGGGATCCATAATAAACCCCAGGAAGAGTAGCTGCTGCCTTGGCAGGAACTAATGGGGATCCATAATAAACCCCAGGAAGAGTAGCTGCTGCCTTGGCAGGAACTAATGGGGATCCATAATAAACCCCAGGAAGAGTAGCTGCTGCCTTGGCAGGAACTAATGGGGATCCATAATAAACCCCAGGAAGAGTAGCTGCTGCCTTGGCAGGAACTAATGGGGATCCATAATAAACCCCAGGAAGAGTAGCTGCTGCCTTGGCAGGAACTAATGGGGATCCATAATAAACCCCAGGAAGAGTAGCTGCTACCTTGGCAGGAACTAATGGGGATCCATAATAAACCCCAGGAAGAGTAGCTGCTGCCTTGGCAGGAACTAATGGGGATCCATAATAAACCCCAGGAAGAGTAGCTGCTGCCTTGGCAGGAACTAATGGGGATCCGTAATAAACCCAAGGAAGAGTAGCTGCTGCCTTGGCAGGAACTAATGGGGATCCGTAATAAACCCCAGGAAGAGTAGCTGCTGCCTTGGCAGGAACTAATGGGGATCCGTAATAAACCCCAGGAAGAGTAGCTGCTGCCTTGGCAGGAACTAATGGGGATCCATAATAAACCCCAGGAAGAGTAGCTGCTGCCTTGGCAGGAACTAATGGGGATCCGTAATAAACCCCAGTAAGAGTAGCTGCTGCCTTGGCAGGAACTAATGGGGATCCGTAATAAACCCCAGGAAGAGTAGCTGCTGCCTTGGCAGGAACTAATGGGGATCCATAATAAACCCCAGGAAGAGTAGCTGCTGCCTTAGCAGGAACTAATGGGGATCCGTAATAAACCCCAGGAAGTGTAGCTGCTGCCTTGGCAGGAACTAATGGGGATCCATAATAAACCCCAGGAAGAGTAGCTGCTGCCTTGGCAGGAACTAATGGGGATCCTATAGAAATACAAATACAAATGTCGAGGAACAGACACCACTGCCAGCCAATCAGGGCTTGAGACTTGTTGGTCCACCAGCCAGTGTGCATGCCTGGTAGAGGATCAAATTCCACAGCCACTCAGACATTTCCAGTATTTGGCTGGTTGCTGGTGTTAACTTCAGACACTGCTACCAATACACCATATTATACTGGGATTTTACCTTGTTGGCTTCTATGCTTTGCTGAATATTAACTTTAGGGCAGTTCTTCTTTGTGTACACTCCAAGATCCTGTCTCTGCCCGAGGGTGAAGATAATGAAGAAGATGGTGGTGGTGATGGTGATGAAGGTGTTGGTGGTGAAGATGATGGTGGTGGTGATGGTGGTGGTGTTGGTAGAGGTCATGGTGGTAGTGGTGATGATGATGATGATGATGATGGTGGTGATGGTGATGAAGGTGGTGGTGATGGTGATGATGGTGATGGTGGTGGTGATGGTGATGAAGGTGTTGGTGATGATGGTGATGGTGATGGTGATGATGATGACGGTCTCTATGAGTTCTGTACCTGGATGAAGGAGTGTGTTGTGTTTCACCTAATGTGTCTCCCAGCTGCTAGACATGTATTTAGAGCGGCGTAATGCTTGCTGTCACAGAACACTATCAACCCTAACACTGTATTGTTGAAAGGATGGAGACAACATCAAAAGAGAGAAGGGATCTAGCTGCTTATCCCTTAGCTTATCTTAGATCTCAGCCTGCGTCCCAAATAGCACCTTATTGTTGATAGTGCACTACTTTTGACCAGAGCAATATGGGGCTCTGGTCAAAAGTAGTGCACTATGTAGGGAATAGGGTGTCATTTGGGCATGAAACATGCCAGCCAGACATCCTTTGGTCAGCCGCTCATCTCTACATCCCTGAGCCTTATCCCTTAGATAACCAATCTATTGATGAGGACTTCAATGGGGCCATCTGGGAAATATCGCGATTAGATTATCATTAATGAAATTGATCAGTGCCTGTGTCTTTAGCCCGAAACCAACGTCCTCAAAGTGACACTGTCTCTGTTGTTGGGTGAGGACTGGTTGTGAAGTGTGCATCCCAAATGCCACCCTATTTATTCCCTATATAGTGCACTACTTTTAACCAGAGCCCCATGGGCCAAAGAAAGTAGTGCTCTATGTAATGCACTCTCTGGTCAAAAGTAGTGCCCTATATAGAAAATAAATAGGGTGGCATTTCAGATGCACACTAGGTGTTTGCTGCCCAACTCAAGGGCAAACATGGATTACGCCTTTCTTTGACCGAGGTCTATATGAAATATTGAACATCTGATGCCTCAAAGATAGCACCACCACCGTCTAATAGCCGTTAAGTCTTCCAATGTGAGACTTAATCAGCACCACTCATGAAGGGAAAGTAGTGCATTAATATTTTACACTAATTCCTCCTGGTTCCCCCAGAGTGTGTTCCTGGGATAGTGCAGGTCTGGTCTGCTAGCCAGCTGCTCCACTCGATACCGACAGGAAACGTGTTCCTGGGATAGTGCAGGTCTGGTCTGCTAGCCAGCTGCTCCACTCGATACCGACAGGAAACGTGTTCCTGGGATAGTGCAGGTCTGGTCTGCTAGCCAGCTGCTCCACTCCACACCGACAGGAAACGTGTTCCTGGGATAGTGCAGGTCTGGTCTGCTAGCCAGCTGCTCCACTCCACACCGACAGGAAACGTGTTCCTGGGATAGTGCAGGTCTGGTCTGCTAGCCAGCTGCTCCACTCCACACCGACAGGAAACGTGTTCCTGGGATAGTGCAGGTCTGGTCTGCTAGCCAGCTGCTCCACTCCACACCGACAGGAAACGTGTTCCTGGGATAGTGCAGGTCTGGTCTGCTAGCCAGCTGCTCCACTCCACACCGACAGGAAACGTGTTCCTGGGATAGTGCAGGTCTGGTCTGCTAGCCAGCTGCTCCACTCCACACCGACAGGAAACGTGTTCCTGGGATAGTGCAGGTCTGGTCTGCTAGCCAGCTGCTCCACTCCACACCGACAGGAAACGTGTTCCTGGGATAGTGCAGGTCTGGTCTGCTAGCCAGCTGCTCCACTCCACACCGACAGGAAACGTGTTCCTGGGATAGTGCAGGTCTGGTCTGCTAGCCAGCTGCTCCACTCCACACCGACAGGAAACGTGTTCCTGGGATAGTGCAGGTCTGGTCTGCTAGCCAGCTGCTCCACTCCACACCGACAGGAAACGTGTTCCTGGGATAGTGCAGGTCTGGTCTGCTAGCCAGCTGCTCCACTCCACACCGACAGGAAACGTGTTCCTGGGATAGTGCAGGTCTGGTCTGCTAGCCAGCTGCTCCACTCCACACCGACAGGAAACGTGTTCCTGGGATAGTGCAGGTCTGGTCTGCTAGCCAGCTGCTCCACTCCACACCGACAGGAAACGTGTTCCTGGGATAGTGCAGGTCTGGTCTGCTAGCCAGCTGCTCCACTCCACACCGACAGGAAACGTGTTCCTGGGATAGTGCAGGTCTGGTCTGCTAGCCAGCTGCTCCACTCCACACCGACAGGAAACGTGTTCCTGGGATAGTGCAGGTCTGGTCTGCTAGCCAGCTGCTCCACTCCACACCGACAGGAAACGTGTTCCTGGGATAGTGCAGGTCTGGTCTGCTAGTTATTACTCAGGAATGATTTAGTTTTTTACGAGACGGGTGAACAACACCGCGTTTGACATCGACACAGCTTTCCTTCCTTCCTTCCTTCCTTCCTTCCTTCCTTCCTTCCTTCCTTCCTTCCTTCCTTCCTTCCTTCCTTCCTTCCTTCCTTCCTTCCTTCCTTCCTTCCTTCCTTTCTTCCTTCCTTCCTTCCTTCCTTCCTTCCTTCCTTCCTTCCTTCCTACCTTCCTTCCTTCCTTCCTTCCTTCCTTCCTTCCTTCCCGCTATTTGATTCTTACTCTCTCCTGCCCTCAGCTCTCTACATGACCCCTCTCTGTCCTCAGCTCTCTACATGACCCCTCTCTGTCCTCAGCTCTCTACATGACCCCTCTCTGTCCTCAGCTCTCCAGACCATATAGACTACACCTAGAGTCTTCTGTACTCTGGACTGACCATCCAGACCATATAGACTACACCTAGAGTCTTCTACACTCTGGGCAGGGGCCGTCTCAATGTTAGCCCTGAGCGTTCTCCCTCCCTCCCTCCCTCCCTCCCTCCCTCCCTCCCTCCCTCCCTCCCTCCCTCCCTCCCTCCCTCTTGACCATTCATCCTGCTGATCCATGCTCAGTGTTTAAACCCTATGCTGGAGCTGCCTGCCTCTCATCCGCTGCACCTTGTGTCCCAAATGGCACCCTATTCCCTATGCTATGTACTACTTCTCTCCAGGGTCCACAGGGTTATAAAGGGACTAGGGTGTAATTTGGTACCCAAACCTTGTGGGCCTTTGATATAGGAGCAGATGGCATCCCTCCCCCCCCTTACCTCCACACCTCCTGTCCCCCTACAGGCCCTGGGGGGATGTAACTCCACGCCACCCAGCACCATTCAACTCTGACTGACACTGCGATGTAAACACAACACAAACACAGGCTTTTAACCTGCAGGGACTGAACTGGAGAGAGCCTCAGGATACACACAGGAAGAGAGGAAGAGACCAGGAGTGGGGACTCTAGTCATGGAAAAAAAGAGTGGGGATGGATGGATGGATGGATGGATGGATGGATGGATGAATGGATGGATGATTGAATGGATGGATTAATGGATGATTGAATGGATGGATTAATGGATGATTGAATGGATGGATGGATGGATGGATGGATGGATGGATGGATGGATGGATGGATGGATGGATGGATGGATGGATGGATGGATGGATGGATGGATTAATGGATGGATGGATGGATGGATGGATGGATGGATGGATGGATGGATGGATGGATGGATGGATGGATGGATGGATGGATGATTGAATGGATGGATTAATGGATGATTGAATGGATGGATTAATGGATGATTGAATGGATTAATGGATGGATTAATGGATGGTTGAATGGATGGATGATTGAATGGATGGATTAATGGATGATTGAATGGATGGATTAATGGATGATTGAATGGATTAATGGATGTATTAATGGATGATTGAATGGATTAATGGATGGATGGATACAACCCTAACCAGAGGGTCAGCAGCCCACTACTCCCCACCCCGATCCCTGAGCTAGCCTGTGGAAACCAGAGCTAGCCTGTGGAAACCAGAGCTAGCCTGTGGAAACCAGAGCCTGTGGAAACCAGAGCTAGCCTGTGGAAACCAGAGCCTGTGGAAACCAGAGCTAGCCTGTGGAAACCAGAGCTAGCCTGTGGAAACCAGAGCTAGCCTGTGGAAACCAGAGCTAGCCTGTGGAAACCAGAGCTAGCCTGTGGAAACCAGAGCTAGCCTGTGGAAACCAGAGCTAGCCTGTGGAAACCAGAGCTAGCCTGTGGAAACCAGAGCTAGCCTGTGGAAACCAGAGCTAGCCTGTGGAAACCAGAGCCTGTGGAAACCAGAGCTAGCCTGTGGAAACCAGAGCCTGTGGAAACCAGAGCTAGCCTGTGGAAACCAGAGCTAGCCTGTGGAAACCAGAGCTAGCCTGTGGAAACCAGAGCTAGCCTGTGGAAACCAGAGCTAGCCTGTGGAAACCAGAGCTAGCCTGTGGAAACCAGAGCTAGCCTGTGGAAACCAGAGCTAGCCTGTGGAAACCAGAGCCTGTGGAAACCAGAGCTAGCCTGTGGAAACCAGAGGAGCAGAGAGAGCCGGGATAGTGCTCTACTTTCTGAAGGTACAAGATGACACACATACAGTGGCATTTCAGGTGCATTGGTCTAGTTTCCAAGGCCAGATTCAGGTGAGTTGGTCTAGTTTCCAAGGCCAGATTCAGGTGAGTTTGTCTAGGTTCCAAGGTCAGATTCAGGTGAGTTGGTCTAGTTTCCAAGGCCAGATTCAGGTGAGTTGGTCTAGTTTCCAAGGCCAGATTTAGGTGAGTTGGTCTAGTTTCCAAGGCCAGATTCAGGTGAGTTGGTCTAGTTTCCAAGGCCAGATTCAGGTGAGTTGGTCTAGTTTCCAAGGCCAGATTCAGGTGAGTTGGTCTAGTTTCCAAGGCCAGATTCAGGTGAGTTGGTCTAGTTTCCAAGGCCAGATTCAGGTGAGTTGGTCTAGTTTCCAAGGCCAGATTCAGGTGAGTTGGTCTAGTTTCCAAGGCCAGATTCAGGTGAGTTGGTCTAGTTTCCAAGGCCAGATTCAGGTGAGTTGGTCTAGTTTCCAAGGCCAGATTCAGGTGAGTTGGTCTAGTTTCCAAGGTCAGATTTGAACTTGGCATCCTGATTGTCAGAGTGAGTTACATTTCTAAGCTAACCTAGCAACAAGCTAACCTTGTTACAACATATTGTATGAAAATGGGTGTTATATCTGGTACACTAACCTTAGCAGAAACAAGGCCTCATGCTTGATTTCATGCTTCCCTGGAACCAAAGCATTTACTTAATTTCTTACACGGGTTTAAACTGTTTATAATAGCCGGCGTCAGATAACCTCTGACCCAGGATATACAAATGCTTGTTTGTCCATTGTGATGGTGTTAATCTGTGTGTTAGAGGAAAACATTCCAACGCACTGCAACACGGTCTGTGAATCTACTGTAGTTTTATTAAACTGATGATAACATCCATTTATGAACGACTTGAACAAAGTTATACAAGTGATCCATTAAAACAAAGTACAATAAATACAAACATGCCTTTCTACTGTATGTACAAAATTAAATTTATTTTGAATATGTACATCTGCTTGCACACGCTATGGTTTTAAAATACACAGACATTTAGGATTTGAGATCTCATCCATTAAACTTCATTAGTTGAGCAGTAACTTACAGGAAAAAAACATACAGCATTTACAGAATAGGACATAGGACATACAGTTCACTTGAGCTGGCCTATACAAAAAGCTTGAATTTCAATCTTATTTAGATGTACAGTACAATGTGTTGTATTACTGTGATGGGCTGGTTTGCAGGGCAGAATTGCTACGACTGATTGTGGTCTCACATTCATATCATTTACATTTACGTCATTTAGCAGACGCTCTTATCCAGAGCGACTTACAGTTACTGAATACATACATATTTTATTTTTTTATTATTTTTTATCTGTTATTTTTTCAATTTTTTCATTTGTTTATTTTTTTTATACTGGCCCCCCGTGGGAATCGAACCCACAACCCTGGCGTTGCAAACGCCATGCTCTATCAACTGAGCTACATCCCTGCCGGCCATTCCCTCCCCTACCCTGGACGACGCTGGGCCAATTGTGCGCCGCCCCATGTGTCTCCCGGTCGCGGCCGGCTATGACAGAGCCTGGATTCAAACCAGGATCTCTAGTGGCACAGCTAGCACTGCGATGCAGCGCCTTAGACCACTGCGCCACTCGGGAGTACGAGCATTATCAACTCAATGAGACTACGTAGACACGACATTCATACTGTTTATGCCGAGCATTATCAACTCAATGAAACGACATACAGTGCCTTCGGAAAGTATTCAGACCCATTGACTTTTTCCACTTTTTGTTACGTTAACACCTTATTCTAAAATTAATAATAAATAAAACATCTCTGCAATCTACACACAATACCCCATAATGACAAAGCGAAAACAGGTTTTTAGAATTTTTTGCAAATGTATTAAAAATAAAAAACTGAAATACCTTATTTACATAAGTATTCAGACCCTTTGCTATGAGACTCTAAATTGAGCTCAGGTGCATCCTGTTTCCATTGATCATCCTTGAAATGTTTCTACAACTTGGTTGGAGTCCAGCTGTGGTAAATTCAATTGATTGGACATGATTTGGAAAGGCACACACCTGTCTATATAAGGTCCCACAGTTGACAATGCATGTCAGAGCAAAAACCAAGCCCTGAGGTCAGAGGAATTGTCCTTAGAGCTCCGAGACAATTGTTTTGAGGCACAGATCTGGGGGATGGTTCCCAAAAACATTCTGCAGCATTGAAGGTCCCCAAGAACACAGTGTCCTCCATCATTCTTAAATGGAAGAAGTTTGGAACCACCAAGACTCTTCCTAGAGCTGTCCGCCCGGCCAAACTGAGCAATCGGGGGAGAAGGGCCTTGGTCAGGGAGGTGACCAAGAACTCGATGGTCACTCTGACAGAGCTCTAGAGTTCCTCTGTGGAGATGGGAGAACCTTCCAGAAGGACAACCATCTCTGCAGCACTCCACCAATCAGGCCTTTATGGTAGAGTGGCCAGATGGAAGCCACTCCTCAGTAAAAGGCACATGACAGCCAGCTTGCAGTTTGCCAAAAGGCACCTAAAGACTCTCAGACTATGAGAAACAAGATTATCTGGTTTGATGAAACCAAGATTGAACTCTTTGGCCTGAATGCCAAGCGTCACATCTGGAGGAAACCTGGCACCATCCCTACAGTGAAGCATGGTGGTGGCAGCATCAAGCTGTAGGGATGTTTCAAAGTACAGAGAGATCCTTGATGAAAACCTGCTGCAGAGCGCTCAGGACCTCAGACTGGGGTGAAGGTTCACCTTCCAACAGGACAACGACCCTAAGCACACAGCCAAGACAACGCAGGAGTGGCTTTGGGACAAGTCTCTGAATGTCCTTGAGTGGCCCAGCCAGAGGCCGGACTTGAACCCAATCGAACATCTCTGGAGAGACCTGAAAATAGCTGTGCAGCGATGCTCCCCATCTAAACTGACAGAGCTTGAGAGGATCTGCAGAGAAGAATGGGAGAACCTCCCCAAACACAGGTGTGCCAAGCTTGTAGCGTCATACCCAAGAAGACTCGAGACTGTAATCGCTGCCTAAGGTGCTTCAACAAAGTACTGAGTAAAGGGTCTGAATACTTATGTAAATGTTATATTTCAAATTGTTATGTTTTTGCTTTATCACTATGGGGTATTTTGTGTAGATTGATGAGGGAAAAAAACAATTTAACCCATTTTAGAATAAGGCTGTAACGTAACAAAATGTGGAAAAAGTCAAGGGGTCTGAATACTTTCCGATTGCACTGTAGACACAACATTCATACTGTTTATGCAGAGCATTATCAACTCAATGAAACTACGAACACAGGAAATCAACATTGTAACGTGTGATGCAGAAAAAGCAAAGTATACCAAAGTGCAAGAGTGTGCCTGCTAGTACCTATAGGTGCTGTGGGTTGTCCATGTGGTTGGGTCGGTCTGTGTTGTACTCTAGATGGATGTGACTGTCCTGTGTGCAGCAGACAGGGCAGGGGACAGTTGTAGGTTTAGAGTTAGACTGGTACCGTATAGTATCTCCAGCCTCTGCCCATAATGTTTTCATAGTCAGCTGTAATCGAGAAGAGAAGGTAGGGGACAGAGAGACGAGAAGGTAGGGGACAGAGAGAAGAGAAGGTAGGGGACACAGAGAAGAGAAAGTAGGGGATAGAGAGAAGAGAAGGTAGGGGACAGAGAGAAGAGAAGGTAGGGGACAGAGAGAAGAGAAGGTAGGGGACAGAGAGAAGAGAAGGTAGGGGACAGAGAGAAGAGAAGGTAGGGGACAGAGAGAAGAGAAGGTAGGGGACAGAGAGAAGAGGAGGTAGGGGGCGGAGAGAAGAGAAGGTAGGGGACAGAGAGAAGGTAGGGGACAGAGAGAAGAGAAGGTAGGGAACAGAGAGACGAGAAGGTAGGGGAGAGAGAGAAGAGAAGGTAGGGGACAGAGAAAAAAGAAGGTAGGGGACAGAGAGAAGAGAAGGTAGGGGACACAGAGAAGAGAAGGTAGGGGACAGAGAGAAGAGAAGGTAGGGGACAGAGAGAAGAGAAGGTAGGGGACAGAGAGAAGAGAAGGTAGGGGACAGAGAGAAGAGAAGGTAGGGGACAGAGAGAAGAGAAGGTAGGGGACAGAGAGAAGAGGAGGTAGGGGACGGAGAGAAGAGAAGGTAGGGGACATAGAGAAGGTAGGGGACAGAGAGAAGAGAAGGTAGGGGACACAGAGAAGAGAAGGTAGTTAGGGGACAGAGAGAAGAGAAGGTAGGGGACAGAGAAAAAAGAAGATAGGGGACAGAGAGAAGAGAAGGTAGGGGACACAGAGAAGAGAAGGTAGGAGACAGAGAGATGAGAAGGTAGGGGACACAGAGAAGAGAAGGTAGGGGACACAGAGAAGAGAAGGTAGGGGACACAGAGAAGAGAAGGTAGGGGACAGAGAAAAGAGAAGGTAGGGGACACAGAGAAGAGAAGGTAGGTAGGGGACAGAGAGAAGAGAAGGTAGGGGACAGAGAGAATAGAAGGTAGGTGACAGAGAGAAGAGAAGGTTGGGGACAGAGAGAAGAGAAGGTAGGGTACAGAGAGAATAGCAGGTAGGGACTATGGTTGAATGGCGGGAACCCAGTTGCTGAGATTTACCGGGATTTACCGCCCAAAACCACTCCCTATTCCTGGGATAAATAACTGTGAGAAATCGGTAAATTATAATAAATTATTAATATGAAAAGCATGGCCTGAAATGTAACTGTTAAATGATATGCGATGTCTAAATCCTTCTTCTCTACGGCCTCTGCATGATGAATCAACTCTCAGGGTGGGGACAGACCCATCTCAGTATGGAGCGCAGTTCACAATGCATGTAGACCTATCATCTCACCATGGTAACAATGCATGTGGACCTATCATCTCATCATGGTAACAATGCATGTAGACCTATCATCTCATCATGGTAACAATGCATGTGGACCTATCACCTCACCATGGTAACAATGCATGTAGACCTATCATCTCACCATGGTAACAATGCATGTGGACCTATCATCTCACTATGGTAACAATGCATGTAGACCTATCATCTCACCATGGTAACAATGCATGTGGACCTATCATCTCATGGTAACTTTTTTTCTTGTGACAGGTAGGTCTACATTTACTGCAGCATAGCCTATGGTACAGTAATATAAAGACTGAATGTGTGTCTAATTTACCCCTCTCCATCTGGCTTTGAGGGGTCACCTTGTTTTTTAATTGTGAAGATTTTTTATTTTTATTTTTTAGCTGCAGAGTTTTAAAACAGCCAAACACTCGAATATCGTTGCTTTAAATCAGTGCACGCGGGAGCACTCTCTCACAGTCTTTCTCTCGCGCCATTCAAATTGCATCCGAAATAGATCATCCTTTTCTAGATTGATATATAGTCCTATATATAGATGTCCTAGCCTACGTCTTTCAGGTAATACAGTCAATGCAGTAATAGTCCCCTGTAGCTCAGTTGGTAGAGCATGGCCCAGCGTCGTCCAGGGTAGGGGAGGGAATGGCCGGCAGGGATGTAGCTCAGTTGGTAGAGCATGGCCTAGCGTCGTCCAGGGTAGGGGAGGGAATGGCCGGCAGGGATGTAGCTCAGTTGGTAGAGCATGGCTCAGCGTCGTCCAGGGTAGGGGAGGGAATGGCCGGCAGGGATGTAGCTCAGTTGGTAGAGCATGGCTCAGCGTCGTCCAGGGTAGGGGAGGGAATGGCCGGCAGGGATGTAGCTCAGTTGGTAGAGCATGGCGCTTGCAACGCAAGAGTTGTGGGATGTTTTCCACGGGGGGGCCAGTATGAAAATGTATGCACTAACTGTAAGTCGCTCTGGATAAGAGCGTCTGCTAAATGATTAAAATGTATTAGCCTTATGTTTAGCTAATAAATGATGGGTTATGCATAATATTTATAGCCTCTGACTCTTGCGCAATACTCAAGCGCCTGTGCTACGCTGGCCTCTCCTTAACAAACGCTTGTTAGCTCTTGGCGTCCCATGCAGGAAAAGCTAGACTAGAATAGCTTGCTGGGCATTATATTTTTTTTAGCATTTCTTACGCCAATAGACTATTCAAAGAGGGACGCAAGCTCTTGTTTGCTGAATGTTAAATACAGCAGCCAATAGAACTCACGGGTAGCTTGAAAGAAGAGCGAACGCGTGATGGCGGTAGGCTATAGCAGTTATTTATTCAGACCCAGAACCAACCATTCAATCTTGGTGAAGAGAAGTGAAAAGCCTTCTGCATCTAATTCTAGTCCTATAATATTCAAGGATGTCATTAGAATGATGAAGATAAGGACAACGAAACGTATTTCATTTAACTGTTGAAAGCGAGGAAGGAATGAAGCAACAATAGAGAGAGAAAGAGGAAGTAGGCTAATAACATTAGGGGAAATATTATGAAAGGTATATATGCGTCAGCCCACTAATTATACAAATAGGCCCTATTATATTTCCAAATGTAAATTAAATTCTCTAGCCTATACTGGTAACTTTGTAGGCCGCGTTTGCTGCAACAGAATCACATGTTCTCTCCCTGATTTATCATGGTTAGAACGACGTGCGTAACTCCAGTCCATATAATACAGTATAATAAAATACAGTACAGTAATACTGTATAATACAGTACAGTAATACAGTTCACACTCAAAAAGATTAGCTACTACTGGGGCTAGTTTCATTTATTTACCCAGGAGAGCATATAGCGAGCTACATCTATGGGCTTTTATATAGCTAGCTACATCTATGGGCTTTTATATAGCTAGCTACATCTATGGGCTTTATATAGCTAGCTACATCTATGGGCTTTTATATAGCTAGCTACATCTATGGGCTTTATATAGCTAGCTACATCTATGGGCTTTTATATAGCTAGCTACATCTATGGGCTTTATATAGCTAGCTACATCTATAGGCTTTTATATAGCTAGCTACATCTATGGGCTTTATATAGCTAGCTACATCCATGGGCTTTATATAGCAAGCTACATCTATGGGATTTTATATAGCAAGCTACATCTATGGGCTTTTATATAGCTAGCTACATCTATGGGCTTTTATATAGCTAGCTACATCTATGGGCTTTATATAGCTAGCTACATCTATGGGCTTTATATAGCTAGTTACATCTATGGGCTTTATATAGCTAGCTACATCTATGGGCTTTTATAGAGCTAGCTACACCTATGGGCTTTTATATAGCAAGCTACATATATGGGCTTTATATAGCTAGCTACATCTATGGGCTTTATATAGCAAACTACATCTATGGGCTTTTATGTTTTTCTGTCGTGCGTAATGTGCAGTAGGCTACAGTATATCTTATGTTATATGTATTGGATAACGGAACAATCATTTGGGCTTCTTGGGGCTTGGGCTCATTAAATGTCGTTAATGTAGGGCTCATAAAATGTATTTACTGTATGGCTCATCAGGCTCAGGTAGCATCAGGTTTGAATTTTCATGCTGATCAAAGCTCTAATCAAATCCAGACATTTATATGCTTTATAATGCTTTTGAATGACACTTCCGGTTTTGGAGGGAATTACCCGGGAGAAAAGTGATTTATTCTCGGGATGGAACATTTTTAGTAGGGACACAGAGTGGTACCAGGAGCAGGGGACAGAGAGAAGAGAAGGTAGGGGACAGAGAGAAGAGAAGTTAGAGGACAGAGAGAAGAGAAGGTAGGGGACACAGAGAAGAGAAGGTTGAGGACAGAGAGAAGAGAAGGTAGGGGACATAGAGAAGAGAAGGTAGAGGACAGAGAGAAGAGAAGGTAGGGGACACAGAGAAGAGAAGGTAGAGGACAGAGAGAAGAGAAGGTAGGGGACACAGAGAAGAGAAGGTAGGGGACACAGAGACGAGAAGGTACGGGACAGAGAGAAGAGAAGGTAGGGGACACAGAGAAGATAAGGTAGGGGACACAGAGAAGGTAGGGGACAGACAGAAGAGAAGGTAGGGGACACAGAGAAGAGAAGGTAGGGGACAGAGAGAAGAGAAGGTAGGGGACAGAGAGAAGAGAAGGTAGGGGACAGAAAGAAGAGAAGGTAGGGCACAGAGAGAAGAGAAGGTAGGGGACACATAGAAGAGAAGGTAGGGGACAGAGAGAAGAGATGGTAGGGGACAGAGAGAAGAGAAGGTAGGGGACACAGAGAAGAGAATGTAGGGGACACAGAGAAGAGAAGGTAGGGGACAGAGAGAAGAGAAGGTAGGGGACACAGAGAAAAGAAGGTAGGGGACAGAGAGAAGAGAAGGTAGGGGACACAGAGAAGGTTGGGAACAGAGAGAAGAGAAGGTAGGGACACAGAGAAGAGAAGGTAGGGGACAGAGAGAAGAGAAGGTAGGGGACACAGAGAAGAGAAGGTAGGGGACAGAGAAAATAGACGGTAGGTGACACAGAGAAAGTAGGGGACAGAGAGAAGAGAAGGTAGGGGACAGAGAGAAGAGAAGGTAGGGGACACAGAGAAGAGAAGGTAGGGGACAGAGAGAAGAGAAGGTAGGGGACACAGAGAAGACAAGGTAGGGGACAGAGAGAAGAGAAGGTAGGGGACACCAGGAGCAAAGGACAGATATTGGAGGGAAAGCTGTGCTCGGACTGCTCTCCACTAATGTGTGACTGCAATGGAGACAGTCTGCTCTGAGGACAGGGCTGGAGACAGTCTGCTCTGAGGACAGGGCTGGAGACAGTCTGCTCTGAGGACAGGGCTGGAGACAGTCTGCTCTGAGGACAGGGCTGGAGACAATCTGCTCTGAAGACAGTGCTGGAGACAGTCTGCTCTGAGGACAGGGCTGGAGTCAGTCTGCTCTGAGGACAGGGCTGGAGACAGTCTGCTCTGAGGACAGGGCTGGAGACAGTCTGCTCTGAGGACAGGGCTGGAGACAGTCTGCTCTGAGGACAGGGCTGGAGACAGTCTGCTCTGAGGGAAGGGCTGGAGACAGTCTGCTCTGAGCCAGGGCTGGAGACAGTCTGCTCTGAGCCAGGGCTGGAGACAGTCTGCTCTGAGCCAGGGCTGGAGACAGTCTGCTCTGAGGACAGGGCTGGAGACAGTCTGCTCTGAGGACAGGGCTGGAGACAGTCTACTCTGAGGACAGGGCTGGAGACAGTCTGCTCTGAGGACAGGGCTGGAGACAGTGTGCTCTGAGGGCAGGGCTGGAGACAGTCTACTCTGAGGACAGGGCTGGAGACAGTCTGCTCTGAGGACAGGGCTGGAGACAGTCTGCTCTGAGGACAGGGCTGGAGACAGTCTGCTCTGTGGACAGGGCTGGAGACAATCTGCTCTGAGGACAGTGCTGGAGCAGGCTACGTTCTCATCATTAAATCATGGGGCAGTAAGCCAGCGCTGGACAGGGCTGCCTGGGCTGAGAGCTCTGCTGGGCTGGGTTGCTCTGGGAGAAACATAGATTGGTCCTGAAATGTTAAAGCGGGCATGATGTGTTGCAGAGTGGCATTTGTGCGTTTAAAATTGCACCCTATTTCCATAGAGCCATGGTCAAAAGTAGTGCACTATGTAGGGAATAGGGTGCCATTGGTGACGCGGCCATTGTCACCTTGTTCAGTGACCTAGAGGGAGTAAGTCGCCCAGAGGCGCTGGTGTCCCTTATCTGAACCTCTTTACTGTCTGTGCCCGACCACCATCACCATCACCGAGCTGCCGCTAGCTGGCACAGGACAGGATCGTCCTCCTGGGACTGTTCCCAACTCCTCTACTCACATCGCCCTGTCCGTCACAGAGCGGCCGCGGTGATGATGCTGGGGTTCACGGTGAGGACAATCAAATACTGTCCCATCCTCGTCCCTCCTACGCTCCCTTCCAACTGTCAGTCCCTCCCTCCGGTCTCTGTGCAGATCTGGAAGTGTCCTTAATTTGGTACAAATTAGGGCTGGGAATTGCCTGGGACCTCGTGATACGATATTATCATGATACTTAGGTGCCGGTACGATATGTATTGCGATTCTCGCGATTCTATATGTATTTCGATTCTCACGATTCTGTATGTATTTTAATTCTCACGATTCTATACGCGTTGCGATTCTCACGATTCTATATGTATTGCGATACTCACGATTCTCACGATTGTATATATTTTGTGATTCGATGCTTGATTGTGATTTGATGTTGTAAACATATTGCTCACTATATGTTAGTTAGTTTTGATCAGTCATAATCAAATAATGTATGTTGGCTCACTATTTAAAAGAAAGAGAACTAAATTTAAACTAGCTGGTACAGCCGACTAGCGCTAGCTAACACTACCTAGCAAAAAAATAAAGACAGGTTGTTTTTTATTTGTTTATTTTATTTTTACTAATCAATACTTGGAGTCAAAGTATCGATTATAATATCGTCAAAAATAATATTGCGATATTTAACTGTACCGAATTTTTCCTCCATCACTTGCACAAATCCTGCGGTTCTATATGTATGTGGGGCGTGCTGGGCTCAAAATATAAACTTAAATAAGGAGGTGTCGTAACAGAACAGACTCACAATGACAACCCATCGTCTAGAGTGTGTGACTGAGGAAGCAACTTACACACAACCAGCTTTCTCTGTGTTTCTGTCTGCGTCGGTTGTCTTCTCTTGTCTTGAGATGTGTGTGTGTGTGTGTGTGTGTGTGTTTGAGTGTGTGTGTGTGTGTGTGTGTGTGTGTGTGTGTCTGTGTGTGTGTGTGTGTGTGTGTGTGTGTGTGTGTGTGTATGTGTGTGTGTGTGTGTGTGTGTGTGTGTATGTGTGTGTGTGTGTGAGTCTCTGTGTGTTCTTTAAAATTATTTCTGTCCAGCGGTCTGTGTCGGTACTGCTTGTGGTTCTGGTACCACAAGGCGGTGGGGAGGTTCTGGTTGTGGTTCTGGTACCACAAGGCGGTGGGTAGGTTCTGGTTGTGGTTCTGGTACCACAAGGCGGTGGGAAGGTGCTGATTCTGGTTCTGGTACCACAAGGCGGTGGGTAGGTTCTGGTTCTGGTTCTGGTACTACAAGGTGGTGGGTAGGTTCTGGTTCTGGTTCTGGTACCACAAGGCGGTGGGAAGGTTCTAGTTGTGGTTCTGGTACCACAAGGCGGTGGGAAGGTGCTGGTTGTGGTTCTGGTACCACAAGGCGGTGGGTAGGTTCTGGTTGTGGTTCTGGTACCACAAGGCGGTGAGTAGGTTCTGGTTGTGGTTCTGGTACCACAAGGCTGTGGGAAGGTTCTGGTTGTGGTTCTGGTACCACAAGGCGGTGGGAAGGTGCTGGTTGTGGTTCTGGTACCACAAGGCGGTGGGTAGGTTCTGGTTGTGGTTCTGGTACCACAAGGCGGTGGGAAGGTTCTGGTTGTGGTTCTGGTACCACAAGGTGGTGGGAAGGTTCTGGTTGTGGTTCTGGTACAACAAGGTGGTGGGAAGGTTCTGGTTGTGGTTCTGGTACCACAAGGTGGTGGGAAGGTGCTGGTTGTGGTTCTGGTACCACAGACCGATGGGGGGGTTCTAGTTGTGGTTCTGGTACCAAAGGGTGGTGGGGAGGTTCTGGTCCTGACACGATAGGGCAGTAGGGAGGTTCTGGTTCTGGTACCACAGTGTGGTGGGGATGTTCTGGTTCTTGTTGTGGTTCTGGTATCACAGGGCGGTGGGGAGGTTCTGGTTGCGGTTCTGGTACCACAGGGCGGAGGGGAGGTTCTGGTTGTGGTTCTGGTACCACAGGTCGGTGGAGAGGTTCTAGTTGTGGTTGTGGTACCACATGGCGTTGGGATGGTTCTGGTTCTGGTACCACAGGGCGGTGAGGAGGTTCTAGTTGTGGTTCTGGTACCACATGGCGGTGGGTAGGTTCTGGTTGTGGTTCTGGTACCACAGGGCGGTGGCGTGGTTCTGACTCTGGTACCATAGGGCGGTGAGGAGGTTCTAGTTGTGGTTCTGGTACCACAGGGCGGTGGGTAGGTTCTGGTTCTGGTACCACAGGGTGGTGAGGAGGTTCTGGTACCACAGGGCGGTGGGGAGGTTCTGATTGTGGTTCTGGTACCACAGGGCGGTGAGGAGGTTCTGGTTCTGGTTCTGGTACCACAGGGCGATGGGGAGGTTCTGGTTTTGGTACCACAGGGTGGTAGGGAGGTTCTAGTTGTGGTTCTGGTACCACAGCGCGGGGGGTAGGTTCTGGTTCTGGTACCACAGGGCGGGAGGAAGGTTCTGGTTCTGGTTCTGGTACCACAGGGCGGTGGGGAGGTTCTGACAGCCCATGTACTCCTTCCTCATCTCTGCTTCGCTCAGAGGGGGCGTGGTGTTACAGGGAGCACCAGATAGGGTGACGTTCAATAGGCTGGCTTTGGGGTCTAGTAGGCGGGACATCCCTGAATCCTGAGAAGAGATTGGAGGAAGAAGAGGCAGGTCAAACGATTGATGGTGGTGGTGTGATCTCCACTTTATGCATTATTGCAAGAACATCATTTTGGCACCCTCATACCAATTTAACAGCTTCACCCTAGATCATTTAGTTTATCTCTTCTCAGTGGGTAACGCTGGCTGTAATCACATCGTTTTAATCCCTTTTGCCCCCTGGTTTACCCCTAACACATTCAGATGTTTATAACATGCCTTACTCAGGTGGTCTATAAGACACATTGTAGGGTGTGTGTTGTGTAGGGTGTGTGTTGTGTAGGGTGTGTGTTGTGTAGGGTGTGTGTTGTGTAGGGTGTGTGTTGTGTAGGGTGTGTGTTGTGTAGGGTGTGTGTTGTATAGGGTGTGTGTTGTGTAGGGTGTGTGTTGTGTAGGGTGTGTGTTGTGTAGGGTGTGTGTTGTGTAGGGTGTGTGTTGTGTAGGGTGTGTGTTGTGTGTTGTGTAGGGTGTGAGTTGTGTAGGGTGTGTGTTGTGTAGGGTGTGTGTTGTGTATAGTGTGTGTTGTGTAGAGTGTGTGTTGTGTAGGGTGTGTGTTGTGTAGGGTGTGTGTTGTGTAGGGTGTGTGTTGTGTATAGTGTGTGTTGTGTAGGGTGTGTGTTGTGTAGGGTGTGTGTTGTGTAGGGTGTGTGTTGTGTAGGGTGTGTGTTGTGTGTTGTGTAGGGTGTGTGTTGTGTAGGGTGTGTGTTGTGTAGGGTGTGTGTTGTGTGTTGTGTAGGGTGTGTGTTGTGTAGGGTGTGTGTTGTGTAGGGTGTGTGTTGTGTAGGGTGTGTGTTGTGTAGGGTGTGTGTTGTGTGGGGTGTGTGTTGTGTAGGGTGTGTGTTGTGTAGGGTGTGTGTTGTGTGGGGTGTGTGTTGTGTAGGGTGTGTGTTGTGTGTTGTGTAGGGTGTGTGTTGTGTGGGGTGTGTGTTGTGTAGGGTGTGTGTTGTGTAGGGTGTGTGTTGTGTAGGGTGTGTGTTGTGTAGGGTGTGTGTTGTGTAGGGTGTGTATGTGGCGTACCTTATTAAGGTCGTGACCCTCTACAGTCCGCGCCCCCGCGGACATCGACTATGGGCTAATTTCTATAGGCTAATAGCAGTAAGGCCAAATTCAATGTTTCATCAAATAACGCTTACCTTTCCAAACAAAAAGCGAATTTTTTTTGAAATAATATCAAAATAATAACACAAGGAATGAATACACAATGAGTAACGATAACTTGGCTATATACACGGGGTACCGAGTCAATGTGCAGGGGTACGAGGTAATGGGGTGCTGGGGTACGAGGTAATGGGGTGCTGGGGTACGAGGTAATTGAGGTAGATATGTACACATAGGTAGGGACAAAGTGACTAGACAACAGGATAGACAATAAACAGTAACAGCAGCGTATGTGATGAGTCAAAAGAGTTAGTGCAAAAAGGGTCAATGCAGATAGTCCAGGGCAGCTATTTGTTAACTATTTTACGAACTATTTAGCAGTCAGTCTTATGGCTTGGGGGGTAGAAGCTGGTAAGGGTCCTGTTGGTTCCATCGGTACTGCTTACCGTGCGGTATCAGTGAGAACAGTCTATGACTTGGGTGGCTGGAGTCTTTTACAATTTTCTGGGCCTTCCTCTGACACCACCTGGTATAGAGGTCCTGGATGGCAGGGAGCTTGGCCCCAGTGATGTACTGGGCCGTATGCACTACCCTCTGTAGTGGTCTTGCGGTCGGATGCCAAGCAGTTGCCATACCAGGCGGTGAGGCCGAGCAGTTGCCATACTAGGCGGTGAGGCCGAGCAGTTGCCATACCAGGCGGTGAGGCCGAGCAGCTGCCATACCAGGCGGTGAGGCCGAGCAGTTGCCATACCAGGCGGTGAGGCCGAGCAGTTGCCATACCAGGCGGTGAGGCCAAGCAGTTGCCATACCAGGCGGTGAGGCCGAGCAGTTGCCATACCAGGCGGTGAGGCCAAGCAGTTGCCATACCAGGCGGTGAGGCCAAGCAGTTGCCATACCAGGCGGTGAGGCCGAGCAGTTGCCATACCAGGCGGTGAGGCCAAGCAGTTGCCATACCAGGCGGTGAGGCCGAGCAGTTGCCATACCAGGCGGTGAGGCCAAGCAGTTGCCATACCAGGCGGTGAGGCCGAGCAGTTGCCATACCAGGCGGTGAGGCCAAGCAGTTGCCATACCAGGCGGTGAGGCCGAGCAGTTGCCATACCAGGCGGTGAGGCCAAGCAGTTGCCATACCAGGCGGTGAGGCCGAGCAGTTGCCATACCAGGCGGTGAGGCCAAGCAGTTGCCATACCAGGCGGTGAGGCCAAGCAGTTGCCATACCAGGCGGTGAGGCCGAGCAGTTGCCATATGATGCAGACAGTCAAGATGCTCTCAATGGTGCAGCTATAGAACCTTTTGAGGATCTGAGGGCCCATGATGGGGGGTGGGGGGTGGGGGGGCGTTGTTGTGCCATCTTCACGACTGTGTTGGTGTGTTTGGACCATGATAATTCCTTAGTGATGTGGCCACCGAGGAACTTGAAGCTCTCCACCTGCTGCCCTACAGCCCCGTCAGTGTGGATGTGGGGGCGTGCTCGGCCCTCTGTTTCCTGTAGTCCACAATCAGCTCCTTTGTTTTGCTGACATCGAGGTAGAGATAGTTGTCCTAACACCCTGAAAGTTTGCAAGCCCTGCCACATCCGACGAGCATCAGAGACGGTGTAGTACGATTCGATCTTGGTCCTGTATTGACGCTTTGCCTGTTTGATGGTTAGTTGGAGGGCGTAGAGATATTTCATATAAGCGTCCAGGTTAGTGTCCCGCTCCTTGAAAGCGGCAGCTCTAGCCTTTAGCTCAGAGCGGATGTTGCCTGTAATCCATGGCTTCTGGTTGCAGGGTGTGTATTACATTTACATTTACGTCATTTAGCAGACGCTCTTATCCAGAGCGACTTACAAATTGGTGCATTCACCTTATAGCCAGTCGGATAACCACTTTACAAAAATATTTTTTTTTAAATATTTTTTTTCATTCTTATTTATTTTGTTTTTTGTTTTTAAAATATATATATATATATCTAAAAAAAATTTTTGGGGGGGTGGGGTGGGGTAAGGGGGGGGTTAGAAGGATTACTTTATCCTATCCCAGGTATTCCTTAAAGAGGTGGGGTTTCAAGTGTCTCCGGAAGGTGGTGAGTGGGTGTGCAGAGTGGGTGTGTGTGTTGCGTACCTTACTGAGGTGGTCTGTAAGGCACTGTGCAGGGTTTTGTTACATACCTTACTGAGGTGGTCGATAAGGCATGTTGCTGGGTGCAGCGAGGCCCAGCTGTTGGCCACGTTGAGCAGCACCACGTTGAGGTGTTTCAGAGATCCTTTCAGTCTCTTACCGAGCGCCCCGCTGTAACTCTGCTCTACGAAGACCAGTACCCGTCTAGCTCTGCAGCCTGCCAGGTCCGCCAGCAGCTCTCCCACGCTGTAACGCTCCTTCAGGTCCGCCTGCATGGGGAGGAAAACCAAATGATCACCCCATCACTGTATATCTAAACATACAGGTACATAGGGAGACAAGCGATCAGTCCACCAGTCAGTCACACCACACCCTCCTCTCACAGTCTTATGGTCAATTACTCTTGTTGCTTGACCCTTGAGTCTTATGTTCAATGCCAGCATGAGAAGCGCACAGGTGTTCTCAAAGTTCATTGCCTCTGTAGGTTAAATCGAATAACCTATACGGTTTAACCTCAGAACCCAAAAACAATTCTGCCATGAGATTAGTTCAAACTCTCTATGGTCTCTATAGTCTCTATAGTCTATATAGTCTCTATGGTCTCTATAGTCTCTATAGTCTCTATAGTCTCTATGGTCTCTATAGTCTCTATAGTCTATATAGTCTCTATAGTCTCTATAGTCTCTATAGTCTCTATGGTCTCTATAGTCTCTATAGTCTATATAGTCTCTATAGTCTCTATAGTCTCTATGGTCTCTATAGTCTCTATAGTCTCTATAGTCTCTATGGTCTCTATAGTCTCTATAGGCTCTATAGTCTATATAGTCTCTATAGTCTATATAGTCTATATAGTCTCTATAGTCTCTATAGTCTCTATGGTCTCTATAGTCTCTATAGTCTCTATAGTCTCTATAGTCTCTATAGTCTCTATAGTCTCTATAGTCTCTATGGTCTCTATAGTCTCTATAGTCTCTATAGGCTCTATAGTCTATATAGTCTCTATAGTCTATATAGTCTCTATAGTCTCTATAGTCTCTATGGTCTCTATAGTCTATATAGTCTCTATGGTCTCTATATTCTCTATAGGCTCTATAGTCTATATAGTCTCTATAGTCTATATAGTCTATATAGTCTCTATAGTCTCTATGGTCTCTATAGTCTCTATAGTCTCTATAGTCTCTATAGTCTCTATAGTCTCTATAGTCTCTATGGTCTCTATAGTCTCTATAGTCTCTATAGTCTCTATAGGCTCTATAGTCTCTATAGTCTATATAGTCTCTATAGTCTATATAGTCTCTATAGTCTCTATAGTCTCTATGGTCTCTATAGTCTCTATAGTCTATATAGTCTCTATAGTCTATATAGTCTCTATAGTCTCTATAGTCTCTATGGTCTCTATAGTCTATATAGTCTCTATAGTCTCTATGGTCTATATAGTCTCTATAGTCTCTATAGTCTCTATAGGCTCTATAGTCTCTATAGTCTATATAGTCTCTATAGTCTATATAGTCTCTATAGTCTATATAGTCTCTATAGTCTCTATAGTCTATATAGTCTATATAGTCTCTATAGGCTCTATGGTCTCTATAGTCTCTATAGTCTCTATAGTCTCTATAGTCTATATAGTCTCTATAGTCTCTATGGTCTCTATAGTCTCTATAGTCTCTATAGTCTCTATGGTCTCTATAGTCTCTATAGTCTCTATAGTCTCTATGGTCTCTATAGTCTCTATGGTCTCTATAGTCTCTATAGTCTCAATAGTCTCTATAGTCTCTATGGTCTCTATGGTCTCTATAGTCTCTATAGTCTCTATAGTCTCTATGGTCTCTATGGTCTCTATAGTCTCTATGGTCTCTATAGTCTCTATAGTCTCTATAGTCTCTATGGTCTCTATAGTCTCTATGGTCTCTATGGTCTCTATAGTCTCTATAGTCTCTATGGTCTCTATAGTCTCTATAGTTTATATGGTCTCTATAGTCTCTATGGTCTCTATAGTCTCTATAGTCTCTATAGTCTATATAGTCTCTATAGTCTCTATAGTCTATATAGTCTCTATAGTCTCTATGGTCTCTATGGTCTCTATGGTCTCTATGGTCTCTATAGTCTCTATGATCTCTATGGTCTCTATAGTCTATATAGTCTCTATAGTCTATATAGTCTCTATGGTCTCTATAGTCTCTATAGTCTCTATAGTCTCTATGGTCTCTATGGTCTCTATGGTCTCTATAGTCTCTATAGTCTATATAGTCTCTATAGACTCTATAGTCTCTATAGTTTCTATAGTCTCTATAGTCTCTATAGTCTCTATAGTCGCTATAGTCTCTATAGGCTCTATAGTCTATATAGTCTCTATAGTCTATATAGTCTATATAGTCTATATAGTCTCTATGGTCTCTATAGTCTCTATAGTCTCTATGGTCTCTATGGTCTCTATGGTCTCTATAGTCTCTATAGTCTCTATGGTCTCTATGGTCTCTATAGTCTCTATAGTCTCTATAGTCTGTATAGTCTATATAGTCTCTATAGTCTCTATGGTCTCTATGGTCTCTATGGTCTCTATGGTCTCTATGGTCTCTATAGTCTCTATAGTCTATATGGTCTCTATGGTCTCTATAGTCTCTATAGTCTCTATAGTCTATATAGTCTATATAGTCTCTATAGTCTCTATGGTCTCTATGGTCTCTATAGTCTCTATAGTCTCTATAGTCTATATAGTCTCTATGGTCTCTATAGTCTCTATGGTCTCTATAGTCTCTATAGTCTCTATAGTCTATATAGTCTCTATGGTCTCTATAGTCTCTATAGTCTATATAGTCTCTATAGTCTCTATAGTCTCTATAGTCTCTATAGTCTCTATAGTCTCTATGGTCTCTATGGTCTCTATGGTCTCTATAGTCTCTATAGTCTCTATGGTCTCTATGGTCTCTATAGTCTCTATAGTCTCTATAGTCTCTATGATCTCTATGGTCTCTATGGTCTCTATAGTCTCTATAGTCTCTATGGTCTCTATAGTCTCTATAGTCTCTATAGGCTCTATAGGCTCTATAGTCTCTATGGTCTCTATGGTCTCTATGGTCTCTATGGTCTCTATGGTCTCTATAGTCTCTATAGTCTCTATAGTCTCTATAGTCTCTATGGTCTCTGTAGGCTCTATAGTCTCTATAGTCTCTACAGTCTATATAGTCTCTATGGTCTCTATAGTCTCTATAGTCTATATAGTCTCTATAGTCTCTATAGTCTCTATAGTCTCTATAGTCTCTATGGTCTCTATGGTCTCTATGGTCTCTATAGTCTCTATAGTCTATATAGTCTCTATAATCTCTATGGTCTCTATAGTCTCTATAGTCTCTATAGTCTCTATAGTCTCTATGGTCTCTATGGTCTCTATAGTCTCTATAGTCTCTATAGTCTCTATAGTCTCTATGGTCTCTATAGGCTCTATAGTCTCTATAGTCTCTATAGTCTCTATAGTCTATATAGTCTCTATAATCTCTATGGTCTCTATAGTCTCTATAGTCTCTATAGTCTCTATGGTCTCTATGGTCTCTATAGTCTCTATAGTCTCTATAGTCTCTATAGTCTCTATGGTCTCTATAGGCTCTATAGTCTCTATAGTCTCTATGGTCTCTATGGTCTCTATGGTCTCTATAGTCTCTATAGTCTCTATAGTCTCTATAGTCTCTATGGTCTCTATAGGCTCTATAGTCTCTATAGTCTCTATAGTCTCTATAGTCTATATAGTCTCTATAGTCTCTATAGACTCTATAGTCTCTATAGTTTCTATAGTCTCTATAGTCTCTATAGTCTCTATAGTCTCTATAGTCTCTATAGGCTCTAGTCTATATAGTCTCTATAGTCTATATAGTCTATATAGTCTATATAGTCTCTATGGTCTCTATAGTCTCTATAGTCTCTATGGTCTCTATGGTCTCTATGGTCTCTATAGTCTCTATAGTCTCTATGGTCTCTATGGTCTCTATAATCTCTATAGTCTCTATAGTCTGTATAGTCTATATAGTCTTTATAGTCTCTATGGTCTCTATGGTCTCTATGGTCTCTATGGTCTCTATAGTCTCTATAGTCTCTATAGTCTATATGGTCTCTATGGTCTCTATAGTCTCTATAGTCTCTATAGTCTATATAGTCTATATAGTCTCTATAGTCTCTATGGTCTCTATGGTCTCTATAGTCTCTATAGTCTCTATAGTCTATATAGTCTCTATGGTCTCTATAGTCTCTATGGTCTCTATAGTCTCTATAGTCTCTATAGTCTATATAGTCTCTATGGTCTCTATAGTCTCTATAGTCTATATAGTCTCTATAGTCTCTATAGTCTCTATAGTCTCTATAGTCTCTATGGTCTCTATGGTCTCTATGGTCTCTATGGTCTCTATAGTCTCTATAGTCTCTATGGTCTCTATGGTCTCTATAGTCTCTATAGTCTCTATAGTCTCTATGATCTCTATGGTCTCTATGGTCTCTATAGTCTCTATAGTCTCTATGGTCTCTATAGTCTCTATAGTCTCTATAGGCTCTATAGGCTCTATAGTCTCTATGGTCTCTATGGTCTCTATGGTCTCTATGGTCTCTATGGTCTCTATAGTCTCTATAGTCTCTATAGTCTCTATAGTCTCTATAGTCTCTATGGTCTCTATAGGCTCTATAGTCTCTATAGTCTCTATAGTCTATATAGTCTCTATGGTCTCTATAGTCTCTATAGTCTATATAGTCTCTATAGTCTCTATAGTCTCTATAGTCTCTATAGTCTCTATGGTCTCTATGGTCTCTATGGTCTCTATAGTCTCTATAGTCTATATAGTCTCTATAATCTCTATGGTCTCTATAGTCTCTATAGTCTCTATAGTCTCTATGGTCTCTATGGTCTCTATGGTCTCTATAGTCTCTATAGTCTCTATAGTCTCTATAGTCTCTATGGTCTCTATAGGCTCTATAGTCTCTATAGTCTCTATAGTCTCTATAGTCTATATAGTCTCTATAATCTCTATGGTCTCTATAGTCTCTATAGTCTCTATAGTCTCTATGGTCTCTATGGTCTCTATAGTCTCTATAGTCTCTATAGTCTCTATAGTCTCTATGGTCTCTATAGGCTCTATAGTCTCTATAGTCTCTATGGTCTCTATGGTCTCTATGGTCTCTATAGTCTCTATAGTCTCTATAGTCTCTATAGTCTCTATGGTCTCTATAGGCTCTATAGTCTCTATAGTCTCTATAGTCTCTATAGTCTATATAGTCTCTATAGTCTCTATGGTCTCTATAGTCTCTATAGTCTCTATAGTCTCTATAGTCTCTATAGTCTATATAGTCTCTATAGTCTATATAGTCTCTATAGTCTATATAGTCTCTATAGTCTCTATAGTCTATATAGTCTCTATAGGCTCTATGGTCTCTATAGTCTCTATAGTCTCTATAGTCTCTATAGTCTCTATAGTCTCTATAGTCTATATAGTCTTTATAGTCTCTATGGTCTCTATAGTCTCTATAGTCTCTATAGTCTCTATGGTCTCTATAGTCTCTATAGTCTCTACGGTCTCTATAGTCTCTATGGTCTCTAAAGTCTCTATAGTCTCTATAGTCTCTATGGTCTCTATGGTCTCTATAGTCTCTATAGTCTCTATAGTCTATATAGTCTCTATGGTCTCTATAGTCTCTATGGTCTCTATAGTCTCTATAGTCTCTATAGTCTATATAGTCTCTATGGTCTCTATAGTCTCTATAGTCTATATAGTCTCTATAGTCTCTATAGTCTCTATAGTCTCTATGGTCTCTATGGTCTCTATGGTCTCTATGGTCTCTATAGTCTCTATAGTCTCTATGGTCTCTATGGTCTCTATAGTCTCTATAGTCTCTATAGTCTCTATAGTCTCTATGATCTCTATGGTCTCTATGGTCTCTATAGTCTCTATAGTCTCTATGGTCTCTATAGTCTCTATAGTCTCTATAGGCTCTATAGGCTCTATAGTCTCTATGGTCTCTATGGTCTCTATAGTCTCTATAGTCTCTATAGTCTCTATAGTCTCTATAGTCTCTATAGTCTCTATGGTCTCTATAGGCTCTATAGTCTCTATAGTCTCTATAGTCTATATAGTCTCTATGGTCTCTATAGTCTCTATAGTCTATATAGTCTCTATAGTCTCTATAGTCTCTATAGTCTCTATGGTCTCTATAGGCTCTATAGTCTCTATAGTCTCTATAGTCTCTATAGTCTATATAGTCTCTATAATCTCTATGGTCTCTATAGTCTCTATGGTCTCTATAGGCTCTATAGTCTCTATAGTCTCTATGGTCTCTATGGTCTCTATGGTCTCTACAGTCTCTATAGTCTCTATAGTCTCTAAAGTCTATATGGTCTCTATAGGCTCTATAGTCTCTATAGTCTCTATAGTCTCTATAGTCTATATAGTCTCTATAGTCTCTATAGTCTCTATAGACTCTATAGTCTCTATAGTTTCTATAGTCTCTATAGTCTCTATAGTCTCTATAGTCTCTATAGTCTCTATAGGCTCTAAAGTCTATATAGTCTCTATAGTCTATATAGTCTATATAGTCTATATGGTCTCTATGGTCTCTATAGTCTCTATAGTCTCTATGGTCTCTATGGTCTCTATGGTCTCTATAGTCTCTATAGTCTCTATGGTCTCTATGGTCTCTATAGTCTCTATAGTCTCTATAGTCTGTATAGTCTATATAGTCTCTATAGTCTCTATGGTCTCTATGGTCTCTATGGTCTCTATGGTCTCTATAGTCTCTATAGTCTATATGGTCTCTATGGTCTCTATAGTCTCTATAGTCTCTATAGTCTATATAGTCTATATAGTCTCTATAGTCTCTATGGTCTCTATAGTCTCTATAGTCTCTATAGTCTATATAGTCTCTATGGTCTCTATAGTCTCTATGGTCTCTATAGTCTCTATAGTCTCTATAGTCTATATAGTCTCTATGGTCTCTATAGTCTCTATAGTCTATATAGTCTCTATAGTCTCTATAGTCTCTATAGTCTCTATGGTCTCTATGGTCTCTATGGTCTCTATGGTCTCTATAGTCTCTATGGTCTCTATGGTCTCTATAGTCTCTATAGTCTCTATAGTCTCTATGATCTCTATGGTCTCTATGGTCTCTATAGTCTCTATAGTCTCTATGGTCTCTATAGTCTCTATAGTCTCTATAGGCTCTATAGGCTCTATAGTCTCTATGGTCTCTATGGTCTCTATGGTCTCTATGGTCTCTATAGTCTCTATAGTCTCTATAGTCTCTATAGTCTCTATAGTCTCTATGGTCTCTATAGGCTCTATAGTCTCTATAGTCTCTATAGTCTATATAGTCTCTATGGTCTCTATAGTCTCTATAGTCTATATAGTCTCTATAGTCTCTATAGTCTCTATAGTCTCTATAGTCTCTATGGTCTCTATGGTCTCTATGGTCTCTATAGTCTCTATAGTCTATATAGTCTCTATAATCTCTATGGTCTCTATAGTCTCTATAGTCTCTATAGTCTCTATGGTCTCTATGGTCTCTATGGTCTCTATAGTCTCTATAGTCTCTATAGTCTCTATGGTCTCTATAGGCTCTATAGTCTCTATAGTCTCTATAGTCTCTATAGTCTATATAGTCTCTATAGTCTCTATGGTCTCTATAGTCTCTATAGTCTCTATAGTCTCTATAGTCTCTATAGGCTCTATAGTCTCTATAGTCTATATAGTCTCTATAGTCTATATAGTCTCTATAGTCTATATAGTCTCTATAGTCTCTATAGTCTATATAGTCTCTATAGGCTCTATGGTCTCTATAGTCTCTATAGTCTCTATAGTCTCTATAGTCTCTATAGTCTATATAGTCTTTATAGTCTCTATGGTCTCTATAGTCTCTATAGTCTCTATAGTCTCTATGGTCTCTATAGTCTCTATAGTCTCTATGGTCTCTATAGTCTCTATGGTCTCTATAGTCTCTATAGTCTCTATAGTCTCTATGGTCTCTATGGTCTCTATGGTCTCTATAGTCTCTATAGTCTCTATAGTCTCTATGGTCTCTATAGTCTCTATGGTCTCTATAGTCTCTATAGTCTCTATAGTCTCTATAGTCTCTATGGTCTCTATAGTCTCTATGGTCTCTATGGTCTCTATAGTCTCTATGGTCTCTATAGTCTCTATGGTCTCTATAGTCTCTATAGTTTATATGGTCTCTATAGTCTCTATGGTCTCTATAGTCTCTATAGTCTCTATAGTCTCTATAGTCTATATAGTCTCTATAGTCTATATAGTCTCTATAGTCTCTATAGTCTATATAGTCTCTATAGTCTCTATGGTCTCTATGGTCTCTATGGTCTCTATAGTCTCTATAGTCTCTATGGTCTCTATGGTCTCTATAGTCAATATAGTCTCTATAGTCTATATAGTCTCTATGGTCTCTATAGTCTCTATAGTCTCTATAGTCTCTATGGTCTCTATGGTCTCTATAGTCTCTATAGTCTCTATGGTCTCTATAGTCTATATAGTCTCTATAGTCTATATAGTCTCTATAGTCTCTATGGTCTCTATGGTCTCTATAGTCTCTATGGTCTATATAGTCTCTATAGTCTCTATAGTTTCTATAGTCTCTATAGTCTCTATAGTCTCTATAGTCTCTATAGTCTCTATAGTCTATATAGTCTATATAGTCTCTATGGTCTCTATGGTCTCTATGGTCTCTATAGTCTATATAGTCTCTATAGTCTCTATGGTCTCTATAGTCTCTATAGTCTCTATGGTCTCTATAGTCTCTATAGTCTCTATAGTCTATATAGTCTCTATAGTCTCTATAGTTTCTATAGTCTCTATAGTCTCTATAGTCCCTATAGTCTCTATAGTCTCTATAGTCTCTATAGGCTCTATAGTCTATATAGTCTCTATAGTCTATATAGTATATATAGTCTATATAGTCTATATAGTCTCTATGGTCTCTATAGTCTCTATAGTCTCTATGGTCTCTATGGTCTCTATGGTCTCTATAGTCTCTATAGTCTCTATAGTGTCTATAGTCTATATAGTCTCTATAGTCTCTATGGTCTCTATGGTCTCTATGGTCTCTATAGTCTCTATAGTCTCTATAGTCTATATAGTCTCTATGGTCTCTATAGTCTCTATAGTCTCTATAGTCTATATAGTCTCTATAGTCTCTATGGTCTCTATGATCTCTATAGTCTCTATAGTCTCTATAGTCTCTATAGTCTCTATGGTCTCTATAGTCTCTATAGTCTCTATAGTCTCTATAGTCTCTATGGTCTCTATGGTCTCTATAGTCTCTATAGTCTCTATAGTCTATATAGTCTCTATGGTCTCTACAGTCTCTATAGTCTATATAGTCTCTATAGTCTCTATAGTCTCTATAATCTCTATAGTCTCTATGGTCTCTATGGTCTCTATAGTCTCTATAGTCTCTATGGTCTCTATGGTCTCTATAGTCTCTATAATCTCTATAGTCTCTATGGTCTCTATGGTCTCTATGGTCTCTATAGTCTCTATGGTCTCTATAGTCTCTATAGTCTCTATAGTCTCTATAGTCTCTATAGGCTCTATAGTCTCTATAGTCTCTATGGTCTCTATGGTCTCTATGGTCTCTATGGTCTCTATAGTCTCTATAGTCTCTATAGTCTCTATAGTCTCTATGGTCTCTATAGGCTCTATAGTCTCTATAGTCTCTATAGTCTCTATAGTCTATATAGTCTCTATAATCTCTATGGTCTCTATAGTCTCTATAGTCTCTATAGTCTATATCGTCTCTATAATCTCTATGGTCTCTCAGGGTCCTTTTGGCACTCTGTCTGCTTGAGTCTAGGGATCAGGTTGTTGTCTTTGTTCCTGGGAGGTCCCTGGGGAGTCTGTGGCCATTGTTAACATGGGAGTGCTTTACTACTCCCACTGCTCAGTCCAGCCACTCTCTGCAGGGTTTACCCTGCCCTGAACATATGGCAGGGATTACTACCTCTGGGAGGGGAAGGAAGGTGGGATTGTTGGGATTGTTCATAACTGGACATGTGACTAAGGGGTCAGTAAGATGAGTGCAGTTGAAAGATGGGAGGGAGAGGCAATATAATTAAGAATGGCGCTTGTCAGAATGAGATGAAAGGGAGTTTCAGGGAAGGGTTTTATCCCAAATGGCATCCTATTTACTATAGCATGGGTAGGCAACCTTAGTCCTTCATGTTTTTTGATTGAACCGACCTGGAAGATCAGGTGTGTTGAATTTAGGCAATCACTGAACTCTGTTGGTCATGTGTGGTGCCTTGTTGGAACAGAATCCTGCAAATCCAGCAGTGCCTGCGCCACTTCAGCAACAGGGTTACCTACCCCTGCCCTATATAGTGCACTACTTTTGACCAGAGCCCCCATGGACCAGAACCCTATGGGGCTCTGGACAAAAGTAGTACACTATATAGTGAATATGGTGCCATTTTGGATGCACCCAAGGTCTGATGTCTTCACTGCAGATCCATGGTAGTTAAGTTAAGTTGGGATGTGTGGTGGGGTTGTTTGTTATGAAAAATGGCAGGCTTACGCTAGCTCTATATCTCTAGGCTAATGTTCTCCACTCAGACTGTGTTAGTGACGATATCCACACAGACAGCATAGAGAGTACCAGCCTAACACTGGAACTATTATTATAAAGAATGCCTGAGAACCCGAGAATGATCGTTTGACAACTCCCTCCAAAGGCTGTTCTCAGGCCCAAGGTAAAGACAAGACCAGGGGAACAGCCCTTGGAGGGAGTTGTCGCACGATCATTCCCAGGTTCTCAGGCATTCTTAATTTTATAAAACAGTTTTTCACTAAAAACATTAATTTAACGAGTAAATTAGTTTTTGCATTCTGAAGTTGCTACCCAAGCGGGCAGTTAGTTATTTTCTCATGTTGTGACCCAGTCGTTAACTCTAATCATTCTATTCATTCGACGTTGCTACGCTAAACAAGTCGTTAGCATGTAGCTAGCTAGCAGAGATTGAATTATGATGAGAGACAATGTGTAATGATGTAATAGTAAGCTACAACTGGTATGGCTGGCGAGACCGAGCTAACCAAGCTAGTTGGAGATGTTAATAGTGACGTTTCTCTTGATGGCACTGCAGTGGAAGAACTGTCCATGGTCCTGGCGCTGGTTGGTGACAGACATCTTCCTTGGCGGAGAATGGGACGTCCCGCTCACGTCGTTGCCAGCTAAAATGGCACTCCAGCGCTTTCTGTTCTCCATGTTAGGCTGCCAATAACTCTTGAGTGAGCTCTCACACCGTTGGCCACTCATAGCCATGATCTCCCTTGCCTCCAGGCATCGGAAAACTTTTGTATGAGCGTGTGCAGCACATGGGGATGTGTGAAACTTAGTCCTCAGCCTGAAGTGTCCCCACTTGCGCCAGAGAATAGCTAGCTTTTCACGTGGCGTCGACTGGTAAGACGCTTCGGGGGGGGGGGGGGGGGGGTGGTCAATCTGAGCCTTGTGTCTTTTGAAAGACTCTGAGGAGGGTCGTTGATGTAACGGTTCAACCCGGCACGGAGACCCGTGAGGGTCGTTGATGAAACGGTTCAACCCGGCACGGAGACCCTGGTAGCTACTCAGCCCAACAGTTTACCCTTAGCATTCCTCACACTCCCATAAAACTCCCGTAGGATAGCATTTAACCCTTCCATTGTCGTTGTCTCCTGTTTTGTTTGAGCCAGTCAGAGAAACATTTCAGTCTCAAGTTAGTCTGCTTCACTGTGTTGGCTTCAATATGGCTCTTTTCCAGGGTGTTTTCCTCCATCCGTTGGCTGGTTATTATGGGATGGTCGCCCCCTCCCATCTCCTGTTCCCACCACTCTTTAAAATCCATGTCTCCCCAAATATTAAATTAATGTTGAACACACTGTGCTGGTGAATGAATTCATGGAATTCTGAGTGTTTACAGTTTCTATGGTGAATTATTAGTTTCACATGCATTCTTGGGTTAGCATGGGAGAGATTGCATTTTTAAAAAATCCACAGGTCGTAGAGGCAGACAGGTAGCTTTATACAACCCACAACTGTTGCAAACCAAATAGTAGCATGGAAAAATAATCTGTAGATGTGTTTTCACCGAGGGAGATGAAGTTCATGAATTTCCTCCCTGGGCTTCTGGACAGTGGAATTATGACTTTACCAGCTCATGGCATATCAACCAAGTGTCCAGGATCCAAACAATCAGTTTTATAATACTGTATGACAGGCAGTCTTATAGCAGTACAGGATATTACAGGATGGGAGTCAGTTAGGGATTCCAGGATGGGAGTCAGTTAGTGACTACAGGATGGGAGTCAGTTAGTGACTACAGGATGGGAGTCAGTTAGTGACTACAGGATGGGAGTCAGTTAGTGACTACAGGATGGGAGTCAGTTAGTGACTACAGGATGGGAGTCAGTTAGTGACTACAGGATGGGAGTCAGTTAGTGACTACAGGATGGGAGTCAGTTAGTGACTACAGGATGGGAGTCAGTTAGTGACTACAGGATGGGAGTCAGTTAGTGACTACAGGATGGGAGTCAGTTAGTGACTACAGGATGGGAGTCAGTTAGGGACTACAGGATGGGAGTCAGTTAGTGACTACAGGATGGGAGTCAGTTAGTGACATCAGGATGGAAGTCAGTTAGTGACTACAGGATGGGAGTCAGTTAGTGACTACAGGATGGGAGTCAGTTAGTGACTACAGGATGGGAGTCAGTTAGTGACTACAGGATGGGAGTCAGTTAGTGACTACAGGATGGGAGTCAGTTAGTGACATCAGGATGGGAGTCAGTTAGTGACATCAGGATGGGAGTCAGTTAGGGACTACAGGATGGGAGTCAGTTAGGGACTACAGGATGGGAGTCAGTTAGTGACTACAGGATGGGAGTCAGTTAGTGACTACAGGATGGGAGTCAGTTAGTGACTACAGGATGGGAGTCAGTTAATGACTACAGGATGGGAGTCAGTTAGGGACTACAGGATGGGAGTCAGTTAGTGACTACAGGATAGGAGTCAGTTAGTGACTACAGGATGGGAGTCAGTTAGTGACTACAGGATGGGAGTCAGTTAGGGACTACAGGATGGGAGTCAGTTAGTGACTACAGGATGGGAGTCAGTTAGTGACATCAGGATGGGAGTCAGTTAGTGACTACTGTATGGGAGTCAGTTAGTGACTACAGGATGGGAGTCAGTTAGTGACTACAGGATGGGAGTCAGTTTGTGACTACAGGATGGGAGTCAGTTAGTGACTACAGGATGGCAGTCAGTTAGGGACTACAGGATGGGAGTCAGTTAGTGACTACAGGATGGGAGTCAGTTAGTGACTACAGGATGGGAGTCAGTTAGTGACATCAGGATGGGAGTCAGTGAGTGACATCAGGATGGGAGTCAGTTAGTGACTACAGGATGGGAGTCAGTTAGTGACTACAGGATGGGAGTCAGTTAGTGACTACAGGATGGGAGTCAGTTAGTGACTACAGGATGGGAGTCAGTTAGTGACTACAGGACGGGAGTCAGTTATTGACTACAGGATGGGAGTCAGTTATTGACTACAGGATGGGAGTCAGTTAGTGACTACAGGATGGGAGTCAGTTAGTGACTACAGGATGGGAGTCAGTTAGTGACTACAGGATGGCACTCAGTTAGTGACTACAGGATGGGAGTCAGTTAGTGACATCAGGATGGGAGTCAGTTAGTGACTACAGGATGGGAGTCAGTTAGTGACTACAGGATGGGAGTCAGTTAGTGACTACAGGATGGGAGTCAGTTAGTGACTACAGGATGGGAGTCAGTTAGTGACTACAGGATGGCACTCAGTTAGTGACTACAGGATGGGAGTCAGTTAGTGACTACAGGATGGGAGTCAGTTAGTGACTACAGGATGGGAGTGAGTTAGTGACTACAGGACGGGAGTCAGTTATTGACTACAGGATGGGAGTCAGTTATTGACTACAGGATGCATATTTACTCTCATTGTGTTACAGTAATATAGAATAGGTATAGGACTTCACGGGTAACAGTACTTCTAACTATAGTAATCCAGTCCCTCGTTGTGTTGATGCATGGGGAAGTAATAGACTTCTTGGGTAACTATTTATCCATCTATAGTAATTTATCTATACTCACTATGCCGTTGTAGTTGCCGTCCCAGAGCAGCATGGTCCCGTCGTTCCTGGTAGGGCTGTGGAGGTAGAGGACCAGCGAGTCTGCACAGTGCTGCTTACCACAGATATAGGAGATGTGGTTCCTTATCACTCGTTTCTCTGTAGCTGGGTATACCCCTTCAGCCTCCTCTGTAGAGGGACAGAGACGGAGAGGTTAGAGAGGGGATATCAGGCATGTGTGTGTCTGTGTCCTGTCTGTCTGTCTGTCTGTCTGTCTGTCTGTCTGTCTGTCTGTCTGTCTGTCTGTCTGTCTGTCTGTCTGTCTGTCTGTCTGTCTGTCTGTCTGTCCGTCCGTCCGTCCGTCCGTCCGTCCGTCCGGCTGTCCGTCCGTCCGGCCGGCTGTCCGTCTGTCCGTCTGTCCGTCCGTCCGTCCGTCCGTCCGTCCGTCCGCCTGTCCGTCCGTCCGTCCGTCCGCCTGTCCGTCCGTCCGTCCGTCCGGCTGTCCGTCTGTCCGTCTGTCCGTCCGTCCGCCTGTCCGTCCGGCTGTCCGTCTGTCCGTCTGTCCGGCTGTCCGTCCGTCCGGCTGTCCGTCCGTCCGTCCGTCTGTCCGTCCGTCCGTCTATCTGTCCGTCTGTCTGTCTGTCTGTCTGTCCTATCCCACCTGAGAGCTGTCCGTTCCCAGCGAAGAAGGTCTTGATGTGATCTCTGTGGAAGCCGTTGTTCCTCAGCATCCTGTAGAAGAGCTGCAGGTTCTGGACATGATGCTGGTATGTGATCTGCTGCTGCCATCCACCTGGACACACACACACCATGCACGCACCAACGCACACACACACACTCACACACACACACACCATGCACGCACGTACGCACACACGCAGACACATATGCACATCCACACATACCACACACCCACACATACACATTGAGTCAGGGTGTCTGCTGATAATGCAGAGGTGTTGTTCTGTAAAGAGGAGATGTTGGTCTGTAAAGAGGAGGTGGAGGTGTTGGTCTGTAAAGAGGAGGTGGAGGTGTTGGTCTGTAAAGAGGAGGTGGAGGTCTGTAAAGAGGAGGAGTTGTTCTGTAAAGAGGAGGTGTTGGTCTGTAAAGAGGAGGTGGAGCTGTTGGTCTGTAAAGAGGAGGTGGAGGTGTTGGTCTGTAAAGAGGAGGTGGAGGTGTTGGTCTGTAAAGAGGAGGTGGAGGTGTTGGTCTGTAAAGAGGAGGGGGAGGTGTCGGTCTGTAAAGAGGAGGTGGAGGTGTTGGTCTGTAAAGAGGAGGTGGAGGTGTTGGTCTGTAAAGAGGAGGTGGAGGTGTTGGTCTGTAAAGAGGAGTTGGAGGTGTTGGTCTGTAAAGAGGAGGTGGAGGTGTTGGTCTGTAAAGAGGAGGTGGAGGTGTTGGTCTGTAAAGAGGAGGTGGAGGTGTTGGTCTGTAAAGAGGAGATGTTGGTCTGTAAAGAGGAGTTGGAGGTGTTGGTCTGTAAAGAGGAGTTGCAGGTGTTGGTCTGTAAAGAGGAGGTGGAGGTGTTGGTCTGTAAAGAGGAGGTGGAGGTGTTGGTCTGTAAAGAGGAGGTGGAGGTGTTGGTCTGTAAAGAGGAGGTGGAGGTGTTGGTCTGTAAAGAGGAGGTGTTGGTCTGTAAAGAGGAGGTGTTGTTCTGTAAAGAGGAGGTGTTGGTCTGTAAAGAGGAGGTGGAGGTGTTGGTCTGTAAAGAGGACGTGGAGGTCTGTAAAGAGGAGGTGTTGTTCTGTAAAGAGGAGGTGTTGGTCTGTAAAGAGGAGGTGGAGGTGTTGGTCTGTAAAGAGGAGGTGGAGGTGTTGGTCTGTAAAGAGGAGGTGGAGGTGTTGGTCTGTAAAGAGGAGGGGAGGTGTTGGTCTGTAAAGAGGAGGTGGAGGTGTTGATCTGTAAAGAGGAGGTGGAGGTGTTGGTCTGTAAAGAGGAGGTGTTGGTCTGTAAAGAGGAGGTGTTGTTCTGTAAAGAGGAGGTGGAGGTGGAGGTGTTGGTCTGTAAAGAGGAGGTGGAGGTGTTGGTCTGTAAAGAGGAGGTGTTGGTGTTGGTCTGTGAGGAGGAGGTGGAGGTGTTGGTCTGTGAGGAGGAGGTGGAGGTGTTGGTCTGTGAGGAGGAGGTGGAGGTGTTGGTCTGTAAAGAGGAGGTGGAGGTGTTGGTCTGTAAAGAGGAGGTGGAGGTGTTGGTCTGTAAAGAGGAGGTGTTGTTCTGTAAAGAGGAGGTGTTGGTCTGTAAAGAGGAGGTGGAGGTGTTGGTCTGTAAAGAGGAGGTGGAGGTCTGTAAAGAGGAGGAGTTGTTCTGTAAAGAGGAGGTGTTGGTCTGTAAAGAGGAGGTGGAGGTGTTGGTCTGTAAAGAGGAGGTGGAGCTGTTGGTCTGTAAAGAGGAGGTGGAGGTGTTGGTCTGTAAAGAGGAGGTGGAGGTGTTGGTCTGTAAAGAGGAGGTGGAGGTGTTGGTCTGTAAAGAGGAGGGGGAGGTGTTGGTCTGTAAAGAGGAGGGGGAGGTGTTGGTCTGTAAAGAGGAGGTGGAGGTGTTGGTCTGTAAAGAGGAGGTGTTGGTCTGTAAAGAGGAGGTGTTGTTCTGTAAAGAGGAGGTGGAGGTGTTGGTCTGTAAAGAGGAGGTGGAGGTGTTGGTCTGTAAAGAGGAGGTGGAGGTGTTGGTCTGTAAAGAGGAGGTGGAGGTGTTGGTCTGTAAAGAGGAGGTGTTGGTCTGTAAAGAGGAGGTGTTGTTCTGTAAAGAGGAGGTGTTGGTCTGTAAAGAGGAGGTGGAGGTGTTGGTCTGTAAAGAGGACATGGAGGTCTGTAAAGAGGAGGTGTTGTTCTGTAAAGAGGAGGTGTTGGTCTGTAAAGAGGAGGTGGAGGTGTTGGTCTGTAAAGAGGAGGTGGAGGTGTTGGTCTGTAAAGAGGAGGTGGAGGTGTTGGTCTGTAAAGAGGAGGGGAGGTGTTGGTCTGTAAAGAGGAGGTGGAGGTGTTGGTCTGTAAAGAGGAGGTGGAGGTGTTGGTCTGTAAAGAGGAGGTGTTGGTCTGTAAAGAGGAGGTGTTGTTCTGTAAAGAGGAGGTGGAGGTGGAGGTGTTGGTCTGTAAAGAGGAGGTGGAGGTGTTGGTCTGTAAAGAGGAGGTGTTGGTGTTGGTCTGTGAGGAGGAGGTGGAGGTGTTGGTCTGTGAGGAGGAGGTGGAGGTGTTGGTCTGTGAGGAGGAGGTGGAGGTGTTGGTCTGTGAGGAGGAGGTGGAGGTGTTGGTCTGTGAGGAGGAGGTGGAGGTGTTGGTCTGTGTTCAGGTGAGCTGCCAGTTGTAACCCACCTGAGAGCAGTACAGCGTGGTCACAGGTCTGGTAGAGACGGCAGGACAGGTGGGAGGCGAGGGGCTGCTGGTGGCATCGCCTGGTGTTCTTGTTGAGCTCACAGCTGGACACTGGCATGTTGGGGCTGGTGAGGGGCAGAGGCTGGGGGCACCGGGCAAAGTCTGGGTGGTCTGTAAACGCACAGAATATCATCACACAACATGGTGTAGAGACAGAGACTATAGCTTACGTACTCACCCTCTTGGTGCCTACTGGTTCATTGGAGCTCCAGCTACATCAGGCTACATCAGGCTACATCAGGCTACAGCATTGTGTCCCCATGTTGGCTAATATTGTGTACTCCTAGCCTGGTCCCAGATCTGCTTGTGCTGTCTCGTCAACTCGGCAACACCGCCACAAACAGTTCTGGAACCAGGCTACTGCACGCCTGGTAGGTTGGCACCAACTCACCCACGCATCGCAGCCTCTGCGTCCGGTTGTTATCCCTGACCCCGACCACCATGGGAAGGAAGTGTATCTCACAGAGACCCCCGCTGCGCTCCACCCTCCCTGGGCTGACCCTGGGCCTCGCCACGGTAGCCTTGCGGGCACGCCCGTTCCCCGCCAGCCGCTCACTGCCGCTCTGACGGCGCTTCAGCTGGTTCTGACAGCGACTCTTCGTGGCCAGGGTCAGACACTCCTCTCCTGGAGACACAACACAACACAGGTAAGGTCAGGTGAGACACAACAACAACAACAACAACAACAACAACAACACATCACATATTGAAACACAACACAACATAATACAACAACACCCCCATGTCCACAGCCCGGGCCCCAATGTCCATAGCCCCAGCCCCCATGTCCACAGCCCGGGCCCCAATGTCCATAGCCCCAGCCCCCATGTCCACAGCCCGGGCCCCCATGTCCATAGCCCCAGCCCCCATGTCCACAGCCCGGGCCCCAATGTCCATAGCCCCAGCCCCCATGTCCACAGCCCGGGCCCCAATGTCCATAGCCCCAGCCCCCATGTCCACAGCCCGGGCCCCAATGTCCATAGCCTGCGTCTGTGTTTTAACAAGACAAAGCTGTGGACTTTACATTTATTTCCTGAGACATATTGTCTTATAGAGTCTTACAAGCATTAGAAACAATATTGGGTGTGGATACGGTGGGAACATGTGGATCTGAGCATGTGTGATGTCATTAAGGTTAGTGTAAATTTGTGTAAATGTTGAGTTGTCTTGTTTTTGTATGTTTTTATTGTCACAACAAAAAAGGTTAACATTTTTTTTTAAATTTCTTTATTTTTGACAAAAGTGACAGTTGGGAGAGAGAGCTTCCTGGACCAGTCATTCAGGATGAACACTCACTAAGAGAGAACATATGTGGGTGAGAGAAAGTGTGTGTTCACTGTGGTCACTAACCCATTTCAAGTTCCTCACTGTGGTCACCAACCCATTTCCTGTTCCTCACTGTGGTCACTAACCCATTTCCTGTTGCTCACTGTGGTCACTAACCCATTTCCTGTTGCTCACTGTGGTCACTAACCCATTTCCTGTTCCTCACTGTGGTCACTAACCCATTTCCTGTTGCTCACTGTGGTCACTAACCCATTTCCTGTTGCTCACTGTGGTCACTAACCCATTTCCTGTTGCTCACTGTGGTCACTAACCCATTTCCTGTTGCTCACTGTGGTCACTAACCCATTTCCTGTTGCTCACTGTGGTCATTAACCCATTTCCTGGGTCTCGTTATATTGAACACAAAAGGACCTGGGTGGTACTCTCTCTCTTATTGTTTCCCCTCAGCTTCAGATGAGGTGGTCAAGCTTGGACACATGCAAACCCCCAAAACACTTCCAGATCCAAGCCTTCCTAACGTGACTGAGTTGAGCTGCTATTACCCCTCCGGCCTCCATCTTCCTGCTCAGTATTATTTTAGTGGTGACGTTCGTACATTCAGTCCACTTGTTTTAATCTGTTTCAAATTAACCTCTTTTAAGCATTTCAACCCCTCTGCCCCTTTTAACTATATAAGCCTTTCTCTAGTGAGAAACAATCAGTAGATGAAACGAATGAGCAAAGCTGCATACCTCATAGCTGATCCTCACAGATAGATGATGCTTTTGATTTCAGCTGTATTGATAATTAACCTGGAACCGCGTCAACTTTGGTCTCTGTCTGTCCACTGGCATGCACTAGACTGGAGTGTGTGAGGCAGGGCAGAGCTGTCGTGCACTAGACAGGAGTGTGTGAGGCAGGGCAGAGCTGAGAAGTTAAAAGGGTCCGTAGAGAGACACAGTTGAGAGTTGTGGAACTCCTACCTCCTGTCCAAGTGCAGCAGGGTGGAGAGGCTGAAAGGGCAGAGGGTGGTGGATGGTGGGGTGGTAGGTGGTGCTGACTGGAATGGATGGTTTCAGCTAAGGACAGCATCCACTCAAGATGAATAATGGAGAGGTCTTATTGTGAATAGATGACTGGTGGCGGTGACTGGGTTCAGCCATGCATCTGGACCCTCTGCTATCCCAGCAGGGTGTCCACCACCTGACGGGTCCTGAGAGCTCTCTTCTCTCGCACTGCTTACTGCTTACAAACTCTCTCTCTCTCTCTCACACACACACACTTTCGCCCAGGCGTAACATACACACACACACGGTATGCACACACACACACACACACGGTACACACACGGCATGCACACGATACACACACAAACACACACTTGTCCTGTTCCGGTTCTCTCACAGTGCTCTCACCCCATTCAGCGCACTCTCTCTCTCTGCATCCCAGTACATATGGAGAGAATGTTCTGATTTCCCCTTCCAGTCTCATAGAATGACTCCCTCTCATGGGAGTCGGGCT
The DNA here is from genome assembly GCF_964263955.1 of Coregonus lavaretus. Lineage (NCBI taxonomy): Eukaryota > Metazoa > Chordata > Actinopteri > Salmoniformes > Salmonidae > Coregonus > Coregonus lavaretus. The sequence goes on along the minus strand of NW_028165198.1, from coordinate 350,710 downwards.
ACGTAACTTCTGACCATTTGAAAACACTTCATCACTTTTACAGCATTGTGGATTGATAAATGGTTGAAACAGCTGTCCATGTAGGAAATCATGTTCTCAATCAAACCACATCTTAGAAATGTTCTATAACAAGCTGATCTGGAACACCAGTGTTTAAAAACTCTTTAACCTTGTTTCTAACCGGCTGTTAGAGCATATTTTGACAATGGATTTAGAGGCGGATATTGAAAAAAAAAGATTCACTTGAACTTGATTGGTCAACTCCCCCAGCCTTCCTGATTCAATTAACATAATTTGTCTCCTTTTGGGGTGCTGCAGTTCAGTGTTGTGGCACTCTAACTTTGCCCACTCAGAGGGCTGAAAACACTCAAAAATCAGTCACCATATGTGATAAAAGTTAGGAATTTAGTTGGTGAGGGGTTAATATTGCACCGTTCCAGGAATATGAAAAAGGCTCAAAAGCAAACATTTTGGAAAAATGTGCTCAACCAGGCGGTTGATACATCAGTAAAAAGTAAGGTGAATATGACAACATGCTATATTATTAGGCAGCATAAATTGGTTTAACCACATTTCATGACCCATGTGATCAATTAATCAATATTCAGACTTAAGGTCGCATATAAAAGAATGTCTATAATAGTAATCTATACCACCTGAAAACGCATTCATTTCAACGTCATTGAATATTCATGTTTGGACATACAAAATTACCATAATTTGTTAAAATTTGACATCAATCCTCATTTACCAATGCTTACCTACCTACCTATAAAAGTCATTGAAGCAGACCTAAAGTAATTTTTGTTGAAATATTGTTGAGATTAGTAAAAATGCTAGGCCTATTCAAATTGCCATTCGAATAAGGCAGTGTTGATATGACCCTCTTTTGACTTCTCAACTGCATGGTAGATCTCTGTTATTTCCTAAATAAACATCAAGTTGAAAAAATAAATATTGGAAGTTCTTATTTGCATTGTTAGTAATAGGAATTTAAGGTGAAATTGTTTTTTTTTCAACATGTTTTTGAAGAAGGAACAGTTAAAGGTTTAAGACTACATTTGACCTTACAATTAGGCTAATTCATCTTTAAATGGGATAGCCTTTCAAAACGTTATTGTAGAATTAAATTAGAACATTTACCCACCCACTGGATACACACTGGTTGAATTAACGTTGTTTCCACCCAACGTGGAATAGACATTGTATTGATGTCTATGCCCAGTGGGCTACTTATAAGAAAAAACGTTTATTATAAGAAAAAAGTTATAAATTGAGATATCCATATTAAAAGTTTATTTTTCAAAGTAAACATATTACATGAATATGGTCTTACCTAAATAAATTCCATCCATATGTGCACATTTTTTCTTGGTCGTGTTTAGGTCCACATAAAAGAGAACCACGGGGTGTCCGAAACTCTCTCCGGGACTAGGATCCAACACCAGCACGGCATCATGCGCAGTCGATCCCGGGAAGAAATCCTGATGTCTGTCCTCCGGTACCGAACTCGTACCATAACCGCCCTGCTTCGGCGGTAGCATCGCTGAAGAATAGGAATCTGGGAGAATGGCGAGTACTTTCTCAGAGTTTGGCTCGGAGACGTACACCGCCACCCCGCTGAGCTGAAGATGGGACAGCCGCTTACATTCCCCCTCAGACAGAGACACCCTGCGGCACAAGTTTAACTTCAGGGACTGAAACCCGGTCTTCACCCACCGATCCAAGCGGCCAAACTTCACCTGGGAGCCGCGGGAGTTCCCCAGGACTAGAACCAAGATCAAAAGAGAGACGCGCATCCACTTGAGCCTCATGGTTTTGTTGGGAAAAATATTTGCCTTTACGCTCGGGCCAATTTATTTATTCCACTTAGTTTTTTTTGTTTGTTTTGTTGATAAACTCTCTCAATTATAGGCTACCACTTTCCAAAACTTAAAATGTAGGCTACAAGTTTATTTTGGAATATTAACTCTCTGTAGACGCAAACTTGACGGCTCTCAACTGTCTTATCAAATGTGAGAGATGCAGCTCTCTACATTAAATGAGGACTTCAAAGGGCTCAGAGCGGCATCCAGATGGAGAGTACTATGCAACAGTAACTCCATCCCACAAGCTCTGACATACCAGTAAACAAAGGGGGAGAGGGGGAGTTGGAGAGGGAGGGGGAACCCGGTGCAGCATGAACATGGGGATAACAGGCTACCTGGCTGTCAAGGGCAGGGAGAGCGCATCATGTGCGCGCGCTGACGCACGGCGCGTCCACTTTTGTTCCAAAGAATGCTGAGCAGGAGTCAATACTGGCAGGGGTGATTCACATAAAAAAAATATAAGCCTAATGATTATGAAATAAAACCAATATGCTTTTTAAACAATATCTACTGTATCTTTAAAATTAAATACTTGAGCTGTGCCCTGGGAAGATATCACGCAGAGTTTGCAGATGCTTCGTCCCCTAAAGAGGCAATATGTTGTTGCTACATCCATTTTTTTGGACTAAATTGAACGAATGATATGCAACCATTGATTCTTGAAGAATATAAAACTTATGAGCTTCAACTGTCACAGCCCATCAGAACCCAAAATACAAGCTTGTTAGTAAAGAAAAGTAAAGTAGGATAACACTGTATAGCCTCAAAATAGGGTTCATCCCATATAAATATAAATCTATATCATGGATGGTCAGTCCTTACATTCATAGCTCTGTCTATGAATTTGAGCGTGATTACATTTATCAAGTGCCATCCCTCAGCTTTTTACCAAAACAGTGACAGTGAGTGTGCTTTGTTGTCGTTTCAACTGCAGATTGCCCCTTTGACTCTGAAACATAGTTGTTGCCATTGCTTTATAACTTAGTTGTGCACAGTTCACATAGCTCTGAACCCGGCCCTTACCCATGCGTAAAGCCACAGATTGGGTGATGGATGAAAATGCTGTCTCAGTCCAGCTCTGTGTACTACCATGTGTATCCTGTACATATGACTAATAAACCATGAAACCAGAGCCATGTATTTAAGAGTTATATTGTTCTAATTCTAGACATTCAGTTACATATCATTGTTTTAATATTCCCCATGTAATGTTAATGGGGAGCTAACATGGCTGCCATTAAAAATGTTGAAGTGTCATGTTAAATGCATCATAACAACGGAAACCGCATTTGGCCCAACTCTCTAAATACATGGCTCTGCTTGAAACTAGCGCCATCCAGTGGCTAGGTTAGCCCTACAACACAGTCCAACCACATCAAACATGCAGTTCATTCAGTGTCCGCTGAGGGTCCCCGTTGTCAAAGTTAAAAGAGGACAGCTGACTGGACGCTGACCTGGCACAGTGACCACATCTTCAGTTATAGGCTGTATATAGGGGTGTCAAAATTCCGGTTACTTTCCCAAAATTCCAAGGTTATCAAAAAATACTGGCAGAACAACTTTAAGACGAATTTCCTAAAGTATTTCTTATCCTGGTTGATTCCAGGAATCTTCCAACCAGGTTATTTTTAAAACGTGGGTATTTTGGGAAAATGACCAGTGTTTTGCAACGCTAGCCCTGACTGGAATAATTCACCAGTCACCAGTCACCTACTATTCATATGCATATAACTTCCTCAGTATTTGTTGAAGGTTTTCTTCTCTACTTCCCATAAAGCTAAAGTCCTAGTTGTGTCCGTTGGGTTACCTAGCAACGTGTGTTTAAACAGGGTAGGTCGGGACATATGTGCTTTTCAGCCCTCTGTGCCTGTACTTTGCGAGGGTACTTCACTTGCGGTTTTGAGTAACGTAGCCCGAAGTGTTACCTGCTGGGCACAGACATGAGTTCAATGTCTAGTTTTGATTTACATTTGATTGAGTTGTCATTAAACTAACGTGAATTCAACATGAAATCAACAAAAATGTGAGACCATGTCATTGGATTTAAGTTAAAAGATGGGTAAAAAACAAAACAAAAAAAACTCCCACATTTCCTTTATGTTGGAAGTTTTCCACGTAGACTTTTGACTTGATTTAAAAGCCCTTTCCCAACAATACAGAGATTAAAACACAATAAAATAACAATAACGAGGCTATATATGGTACCGGTACCGGGTCAACAGTCTGCGTAACAGGTTTTGGTAACAGTCTTTGTGTAATGGTATTGGTAACAGTCTTTGTGTAATGGTATTGGTAACAGTCTTTGTGTAATGGTATTGGTAACAGTCTTTGTGTAATGGTATTGGTAACAGTCTTTGTGTAATGGTATTGTTAACAGTCTTTGTGTAATGGTATTGGTAACAGTCTTCGTGTAATGGTATTGTTAACAGTCTTTGTGTAATGGTATTGGTAACAGTCTTTGGTGTACAGCAGCTTAACAGACAGGATATTTTGTAGCATGATAAATCTGACCATTGTGTGTTGCTGCTTGTTAAGTTGGTACAGCAACATTTTCTCTACGCCGTTTCCGACAAAATAGGCCCACATCACAATCCTCCTGGCCTCTGCATAGGCATCTGTCCCTGGCAGTCCTCGCTTGAGTGGCTCATCCTGTCTTTGGCTGATCTATGATGACTGATCATACTGTAGCAGCCTATGTACAGTTGAAGTCGGAAGTTTACATTTTTTTATTTATTTTTTATTTATTTATTTATTTTTAAATCTTTATTTTAACAGGGAGAAAACAGACTGAGACCTGGATCTCTTTTACGGCTGTGCCCTGTGTAAACATGTTGACATGTACAGTTTTAGACATACAGACAAGAACATTTTAAACATACAAAACAAAAACACAATTCAACAGAAACAATCACAGACAACATCATATTGATCCTCCATAACATTTTTAAAATGGGCAAGGGACACCAGAGTGTCTAACTTAAGTTGGATCTGCAGTTTGTTCCATGAATAAGGTGCAAAGGAACTGAAGGCAGTCCTACCCAACTCTGTGGAGACCAGTGGCGGCTCCTGAAAAAATTCTCAGGAGGGGCAATTTTTCTGATGATTTAGGTGACCTACACACATTTAAAAAAAGATATGTCCAGCAACAACATGAAGACAGGGGCAGCATATAAGTCAATACCAGAAGCATTTATTGACTGATCTCAAAAGTGTTGGCTTACCAGGGTTGGTGGAGCCCTCAGTTTCATCTTTGCCTCGCAAAGCTAACTCAAACACTCCGCAAAACTTCACACACTGGATTAGCCGGCTGAGGATGTGGCGGTTCTTGCTAATGTCGTAGTAAATATATTTGTTATAGTGAATATGGAATATGATATGTTGAGTAAAATGTTGTGCTAAGATCTATTTAGGTCAGGAGCTGGTTATAAGTTCTGTTCCTATCCAATAACAATGGACAAAAGGGTCCTATCTTGTCAGCCTTGTCAGCAGGTGGCCAAGGACAACACCCACGCCATAGGCCTCTCAGTTCTTCCAACTCACGAGTTCTTGCTCTGAGGACACACACACACACAAACACACACACACACACATCATCACTGTTAAACACACACACACACACACACATCATCACTGTTAAACACACACACACACACACACACACAAAAATCCCCTCTCTTAGGCTGAACATTTGAAGACAGAGAACCCGACTCAGAGCCAATGCAACAGTGACAGTAGCCTGCAGGGGACCTCGCCCAACTCATCAGGACCAATCAGAAGATCAGAACTACTAGATTGAACCTACTTCATTTATTGCATAAAATGTCTGCACACAATGTTTCGGGGCTCTCTTCAGATAATAATAATAATAATAATAATAATAATAATATGCCATTTAGCAGACGCTTTTATCCAAAGCGACTTACAGTCATGCGTGCATACATTTTTGTGTATGGGTGGTCCCGGGGATCGAACCCACTACCTTGGCGTTACAAGCACCATGCTCTACCAGCTGAGCTACAGAAAGTGGATACTCATGGATGCGCATTGCAATTGTAAAATGTCAACACAATTGGAGACACCACGTCATTTTTGGAGACATGTTATTGACAGTAAACTATTGTAGATGCGACTGCTAACTAACTAAAACATTTTAGCTGGCTAGCTAATCATCTTAGCTAAATGTGGGGCAAACAATTCAGTTATTTACCGTTAATTTGAGGGATTGGGGTGAAAGAAATCGAGTTACATAGTGATACTTTACGATATACTGTATTGACAATATCGCAATATTTTAGCGCTAGTTGGCTGTACCTGCACCAAAACACCATTATTGTTCCTTCATAGCTTGTTCTCAATCTTTTCACATTGGGAGCCAATTTGTTTTCAGCACTTTTATTTCCATGACTGATCAAAACTCGTTCTCATGGCTTTCTGATCCCTCTGCAACAGACATATGGTGCGCAATAAAATCACAGTATCGAATCGCAATACGTATAGAATCATGAGACTCGCAATGCTGATGCATATATCTTATCGTGAGGTTCCTGGCAATTCCCAGCCCAAGTTCATTTGCCACAACAAATCTCTTCGCTAGCAAACGCGATGTCTTCTCCAAAACGGCAATGTGTCTCCAGCAATGTTTACTTTTTTGACGTTCTATGGCATCTCCACTTTCCAAGCATATATGACCACATGTAATATTTTGGTAAGTGATGCAAATAGTGAACTATGTAGGGCCAGGATGTAAAATATATGTAGCTGCAGCAATTTCTCTTATCTGATATGGTAAGTAATGGGGCTTAATTTATAGCTCCCTAAGAGTTTGACGAACGGGTCCGTGAACGCGATTCCAGATATATTTACCTCTGAATAAACTGCCTTTATTACACCATATCCACATCCAGTAAACTTGTGATTATCAACACTAACCTCATCGTTGTGGCGGCGGACAGCTAGCCTGTATCCCTCGTCATCCAGTTGAGTGAGTGGCAATGTCTTTTTTCGTTCGTACCAATTTTTGGAAAATCCTCGGGTGTAGGACTTTCCGCCTTTAGTAGAAACCTGTTGAATTATTAAATTTGGTCTGGGAGGTCCTAATTGTTTCGTTGCCAATTTATCTTCATTTGTTCGCCGACAAAAAGGAACTTCTTTCAAACAATCCACTCTTTTCTCAGTTACGTTCATGGTTACGTAACGTATGACGAAAGCGCGTAAGTGCAAGCCCACAGACACCCATTGAGATTGTATTGAAGGCTCTGAAATTTGAAAAAAATAGATTTTACATGGGAGTCTATGACAGAAGTTCTGGGCGATTTTCAATCTGACTGAAATCGCCCCAAAAGGGGGTGGAGCCATTTGAAGCACGACTTTAGCCTGATTCGACATTTAGTGGCAGTGTGGCACTGTGGCAGATCAGACGTATAGATTACAACACTGATAACTACTGTTGCCGTGATATAATTGATTAGAAAAAAAATCCCTTCCTTTTCCCGTTTGGCAGTGCGTCGCCCATATCGCCCTATTGAACAGGCCGTCCCTGGTGGAGACCACCGGAGTCTCTAATGTAATCCACATCTGTGATCTGGTTTTAAAATTAGTATATCTAGTGGAAATTAATGATGATATATATGGAGGTAGTTTTAAAATAAATGCTTTATAAATAAACAAGAGAGCATGTTGCTCTCGCCTCACAGATAGAGAGGCCCAACCCACATGTTGATATAGGATACAGTGATGAGTTTTGTAACTATCACCCGTGATAAACCTGAGTGCACAATGGTAAATAGCATCCAGTGGTTTTAATGTGTTTGCCGATGCATGCATATAGATAATATCACCATAATCTAAAACGGACATAAAAGTAGCCTGCACAATTTGTTATCTATTTACGGAGGACAGACAAGCCCTGTTTCTGTAAAGGAACCCTATCTTGAATTTGAGCTTTTTTTTCCCAATTCAGTAACATGTTTTTTAAAAGAAAGCCTATCATCTAACCATTCCCCTAAGTATTTATATGCAGAGACCTGTTTGATTTGAGTACCATCCAAGCTAGTGATTACAAAAGTGTTTCTAATTGAGAGTTTAGACCTAGAAAAAAACACGACATTTTGTTTTCTTAGCGTTTAAAACAAGTTTAAGCTGTAAAAGAGACCCCTGTAGTATCCTAAAATCAGACTCCAACTGCATTAAAGCTTGGTCCGCTGTTGGAGCGATAGAGTACATCACTGTGTCATCTGCATATAAATGGAATTTACAATATCTGACATCATCACCAATGTTGTTTATATAAAGTGAGAACAATAGTGGGCCAATTATTGAACCCTGAGGGACCCCTTTAAGTAACTGTAAGGGGTCAGACTTGACCCCGTCGACCATGACGGCCTGAGTTCTATCTTTAAGATAGTCCTAAAACCATCGACAGGCATCAGTGCCCAGTCCTATAGATGACAGCTTACTCAAAAGGATAGCATGGTCTACAGTGTCAAAAGCTTTTGACAAATCTACAAACAACGCAGCACAGTGCTTTCTATCATCTAAGGCATTTAAATATCATTTACAACAAGCATAGTGGCCGATGTGGTACTGTGTTTAGATCTAAAACCAGATTGATTGGGGCTAAAAATACTGTTAACAGAAAGAAAAGATTGTAACTGTTTGTTGACTATAGATTCTAGGATCTTTGCCAGACAAGGGAGCCTAGAGATGGGTCGATAGTTATCCAAATCACTACCGTCACCTCCCTTATGTAACGGCAGAACAAAAGCTGCTTTCCACACCTTAGGGATATTTCCTGTGCTTAATGTTAGATTAAAAATGTGTGCCACTGAACCAGCAATGATAGGTGCAGCACACTTAAGTAAGTACGGGTCTAAATTGTCAGCGCCTAAGGATTTCTTAGTATCAATGGCACACAGGGCAGCTAGAACCTCTGCTTCAGTCATTTTCTGGAAACTAAAAACAGGGTTACCATTTTTCAGAGTAACGGTTGAAAAGCAAGACGAAAAATCAACTAACTGGCCACTACCACAATGGCCACTTTTCCTTTCAAATAAAAAACCAGCAGAGATGAAATGCTTATTAAAAGCATCACAAATATCTTTTTTTTTCTCACTTAGAATACAGGAGTCTGAGATAATTTGCTTAGGAAGAGAAACAGCAGAATTCCCCCGTTTCAGTGAATGAACGGTTTTCCAGAATTTTGCAGGATCTCCTGCAGAATCTGTCATAGCATTAAGGAAGTAATTTGATTTTGCCTTTTTGACAGCTGCAGTACATTTATTTCTCAATTGCCTAAAAAACAGCCAATCAGCTGGAGTACCTGTTTTCCTCGCCAAGGCCCAGGCCTGATTCTTTTGCAGAAAAAGATCTGACAATTCAGGAGAGAACCAAGAACTGGTTCGGTTTCTTATTCTGTGCTTCTTAAGCGGGGCGTGTTTATCAGACATAGAGGTAACAATAGAAGAGAAAAAAGCAAGGGCTAAAACCGGGTCCTGAAAGCAGCAAGTGGATAAAAGCTCAGAGTGATATAAGTCAAGGATAAAAGCTTGCTGTGAGAAATGTTTATAATTTCTCTTAGAGATTAAACAGGGATCAGAGTGTTTCAGCCTGGTATCTCTAATACAAGCAATAGAGCAATGGTCACTGATATCATTTGGAAAAACCCCACTGGCTCTGTATTTATGGGGGGTATTTACCCCCCTGGCTGTGTATTTATGGGGGGTATTTACCCCACTGGCTGTGTATTTATGGGGGGTATTTGTTAGAATAATGTCTAGTAGAGTAGATTCTTAAAGTTGGGACGTACATCTTAGCCAAATACATTTAAACTCAGTTTTTCACAATTCCTGACATTTAATCCTAGTAAACATTCCCTGTCTTAGGTCAGTTAGGATCACCACTTTATTTTAAGAATGTGAAATGTCAGAATAATAGTAGAGAGAATGATTTCTTTCAGCTTTTATTTCTTTCATCACATTCCCAGTGGGTCAGAAGTTTACATACACTCAATTAGTATTTGGTAGCATTGCCTTTAAATTGTTTAACTTGGGTCAAACGTTTCGGGTAGCCTTCCACAAGCTTCCCACAATAAGTTGGGTGAATTTTGTCCCATTCCTCCTGACAGAGCTGGTGTAACTGAGTCAGGTTTGTAGGCCTCCATGCTCGCACATGCTTTTTCAGTTCTGCCCACACATTTTCTATAGGATTGAGGTCAGGGCTTTGTGATGGCCACTCCAATACCTTGAATTTGTTGTCCTTAAGCCATTTTGCTACAACTTTGGAAGTATGCTTGGGGTCATTGTCCATTTGGAAGACCTATTTGCGACCAAGCTTTAACTTCCTGACTGATGTCTTGAGATGTTGCTTCAATATATTCACATAATTTTCCTTCCTCATGATGCCATCTATTTTGTGAAGTGCACCAGTCCCTCCTGCAGCAACATACCCCCACAGCATGATGCTGCCACCCCCGTGCTTCACGGTTGGGATGGTGTTCTTCGGCTTGCAAGGCACCCCCTTTTTCCTCCAAACATAACGATGGTCATTATGGCCTAACAGTTCTATTTATGTTTCATCAGACCAGAGGACATTTCTCCAAAAAGTACGATCTTTGTCCCCATGTGCAGTTGCAAACCGTAGTCTGGCTTTTTTATGGTGGTTTTGGAGCAGTGGCTTCTTCCTTGCTGAGCGGCCTTTCATGTTATGTCGGTATAGGACTCGTTTTACTGTGGATATAGTTACTTTTGTACCTGTTTCCTCCAGCATCTTCAGAAGGTCCTTTGTTGTTGTTCTGGGATTGATTTGCACTTTTCGCACCAAAAGTACGTTCAACTCTAGGAGACAGAACTTGTCTCCTTCCTGAGCGGTATGACGGCTGCGTGGTCCCATGGTGTTTATACTTGCGTACTATTGTTTGTACAGATGAACATGGTATCTTCAGGCGTTTGGAAATTGCTCCCAAGGATGAACCAGACTTGTGGAGGTCTACAATTTTATTTTTTCTGAGGTCTTGTCTGATTTATTTTGATTTTCCCATGATGTCAAGCAAAGAGGCACTGAGTTTGAAGGTAGGCCTTGAAATACATCCACAGGTACACCTCCAATTGACTCAAATTATGCCAATTAGCCTATCAGAAGCTTCTAAAGCCATGACATAATTTTCTGGAATTTTCCAAGCTGTTTAAAGGCACAGTCAACTTAGTGAATTTTAACTTCTGACCCACTGGAATTGTGATACAGTGAAATAATCTGTCTGTAAACAATTGTTGGAAAAATTACTTGTGTCATGCACAAAGTAGATGTCCTAACCGACTTGCCAAAACTATAGTTTGTTAACAATACATTTGTGGAGTGGTTGAAAAACGAGTTTTAATGAATCCAACCTAAGTGTATGTAAACTTCCGACTTCAACTGTAAGTATATGATGACTGATTATACTGTAGCAGCCTATGGAAGTCTATGGTGACGGATCACCAGGTAACCAGAGACAGAGAAGAGCGTGTATCAATTGTTACAGGAGTGGCATCACAAGCTACGTCCCAAATGGCACCCTATTCCCTGTACAGTGCAATACTTTTGAACAGAGCCCTGTTGGTAGTGCACTATATAGGGAATAGGGTACAATTTGGGACAATCCCTCAGAGTGGACCTACCATCAGTGTGAATTGCAGGTGGTTTGTCACCATGCAAATTTAATCCTGGACTGAATGTGAGATGACGGAGGTGAGGTTCGTTACGTGATTCTGTTGTAAAGGAGAGTATCCAATGACCAGGGGGGCATGTGGGGTTCGTTTTGATGAAGAGCTGAGAGCTGCAAGCACGACACTAAGCCTTGACTATGGTCCAGTAGACCAGAGAAGAATGTGTACTTTGTTTTTGTGTGCAGAAGCGCCTGTAGGTCGGGCATGTAAAACGTAAAACGCATTCGGCCTTCTACACAAACTACCCATAAGCGGCAGGTAAGCAGGCAGGGTGGCAGGTAGTCTAGCCGTTAAAGCGTTGGGCAAGTAACCGAAAGGTTGCAGGTGTGAATCCCCAAGCCGACTAGGTAAGAAATATGTATTTTGTGCCCCTTTAGCTCCAGGGGGCCATACTACTATGGCTGACCCTGTAAAACAACACATTACACTGCACCTATCATACTACTATGGCTGACCCTGTAAAACAACACATTACACTGCACCTATCATACTACTATGGCTGACCCTGTAAAACAACACATTACACTGGACCTATCATACTACTATGGCTGACCCTGTAAAACAACACATTACACTGGACCTATCATACTACTATGGCTGACCCTGTAAAACAACACATTACACTGGACCTATCATACTACTATGGCTGACCCTGTAAAACAACACATTACACTGGACCTATCATACTACTATGGCTGACCCTGTAAAACAACACATTACACTGGACCTATCATACTACTATGGCTGACCCTGTAAAACAACACATTACACTGGACCTATCATACTACTATGGCTGACCCTGTAAAACAACACATTACACTGGACCTATCATACTACTATGGCTGACCCTGTAAAACAACACATTACACTGGACCTATCATACTACTATGGCTGACCCTGTAAAACAACACATTACACTGGACCTATCATACTACTATGGCTGACCCTGTAAAACAACACATTACACTGCACCTATCATACTACTATGGCTGACCCTGTAAAACAACACATTACACTGCACCTATCATACTACTATGGCTGACCCTGTAAAACAACACATTACACTGGACCTATCATACTACTATGGCTGACCCTGTAAAACAACACATTACACTGCACCTATCATACTACTATGGCTGACCCTGTAAAACAACACATTACACTGGACCTATCATACTACTATGGCTGACCCTGTAAAACAACACATTACACTGGACCTATCATACTACTATGGCTGACCCTGTAAAACAACACATTACACTGGACCTATCATACTACTATGGCTGACCCTGTAAAACAACACATTACACTGGACCTATCATACTACTATGGCTGACCCTGTAAAACAACACATTACACTGGACCTATCATACTACTATGGCTGACCCTGTAAAACAACACATTACACTGCACCTATCATACTAGTATGGCTGACCCTGTAAAACAACACATTACACTGGACCTATCATACTACTATGGCTGACCCTGTAAAACAACACATTACACTGGACCTATCATACTACTATGGCTGACCCTGTAAAACAACACATTACACTGCACCTATCATACTACTATGGCTGACCCTGTAAAACAACACATTACACTGCACCTATCATACTACTATGGCTGACCCTGTAAAACAACACATTACACTGGACCTATCATACTACTATGGCTGACCCTGTAAAACAACACATTTCACTGCACCTATCATACTACTATGGCTGACCCTGTAAAACAACACATTACACTGTACCTATCATACTACTATGGCTGACCCTGTAAAACAACACATTACACTGCACCTATCATACTACTATGGCTGACCCTGTAAAACAACACATTACACTGCACCTATCATACTACTATGGCTGACCCTGTAAAACAACACATTACACTGCACCTATCATACTACTATGGCTGACCCTGTAAAACAACACATTACACTGGACCTATCATACTACTATGGCTGACCCTGTAAAACAACACATTTCACTGCACCTATCATACTACTATGGCTGACCCTGTAAAACAACACATTACACTGCACCTATCATACTACTATGGCTGACCCTGTAAAACAACACATTACACTGCACCTATCATACTACTATGGCTGACCCTGTAAAACAACACATTACACTGCACCTATCATACTACTATGGCTGACCCTGTAAAACAACACATTACACTGGACCTATCATACTACTATGGCTGACCCTGTAAAACAACACATTACACTGCACCTATCATACTACTATGGCTGACCCTGTAAAACAACACATTACACTGCACCTATCATACTACTATGGCTGACCCTGTAAAACAACACATTACACTGCACCTATCATACTACTATGGCTGACCCTGTAAAACAACACATTACACTGGACCTATCATACTACTATGGCTGACCCTGTAAAACAACACATTACACTGCACCTATCATACTACTATGGCTGACCCTGTAAAACAACACATTACACTGCACCTATCATACTACTATGGCTGACCCTGTAAAACAACACATTACACTGGACCTATCATACTACTATGGCTGACCCTGTAAAACAACACATTACACTGGACCTATCATACTACTATGGCTGACCCTGTAAAACAACACATTTCACTGCACCTATCATACTACTATGGCTGACCCTGTAAAACAACACATTACACTGCACCTATCATACTACTATGGCTGACCCTGTAAAACAACACATTACACTGCACCTATCATACTACTATGGCTGACCCTGTAAAACAACACATTACACTGCACCTATCATACTACTATGGCTGACCCTGTAAAACAACACATTACACTGCACCTATCATACTACTATGGCTGACCCTGTAAAACAACACATTACACTTGACCTATCATACTACTATGGCTGACCCTGTAAAACAACACATTACACTGCACCTATCATACTACTATGGCTGACCCTGTAAAACAACACATTACACTGGACCTATCATACTACTATGGCTGACCCTGTAAAACAACACATTACACTGCACCTATCATACTACTATGGCTGACCCTGTAAAACAACACATTACACTGCACCTATCATACTACTATGGCTGACCCTGTAAAACAACACATTTCACTGAATCTATTTGGTGTCTGTGAATACACACCTAACCCCAATGGCTATGTGCCTATTGATTCAAATTATGCATACAAGCGTTACGCTCATGCAATGTCATTCCTTGAGCACATACCATTGCCTACATAGAAATGAAGAGCTATTTGCATGTGAAATTGCACAGGATCACCACGGTAAAATTAATGTTATATTGGATATTCGGTGGATACTCGGTTTTTCCCTTGCCAATAGCTATTGAATCGAGCATGCCATGACTATGAAGATGGTATATTCTAAATCAGGGGTGGATAGAGAACAATCCACACTTTTTTAGTTGTTTAAACTGTGGATTTTGCTCTATCCTCCCCTGATTTAGAATATACCATCTTCATAGTCATGGCATGCTCGATTCAATAGCTATTGAAGATTGAAAGTTTTAAAAAATAACTGTAAATGTCAACAAACTAATACAGATCTAATGTTACGGCAAATAATATGTCTAAACTCCAATATACTGATAGAGTAAAAAAAAACTATATTTTTTTAAATGTACAAGAAGAGTATAATATTTATGAAGGACATTGTAAACAAGAACGGTAAAATTATGTCACACAAGCAGTGTTGTGTTCGAGACCGCCTAAAGCGAGACCGATTCAAGACCAAGACCGAAGGGGGGGGGGGGGGGCGGGGACTGAGTCAAGACCGAAACCGGAAGGGGGGCAATGGAGTTCCGAGACAGAGTCAAGACCGAGACCAGAAAAATGCGAGTCCAATTCAAGACCATGATTGAAATTTTGTCAAATCACCACCATAATAAGAGTTCAAAATGTCCAGTATTTCTGTGTTCATATTTCAGAACAACACATGGAGACATATTTAGACATTCAGAATAGTGAAAAAAATGCATGCTGAGGGCAAATAGAGCCACTCTACAAATTATTACTAACCCAAACACAGTGGGGAACAATGGGCCTTCTACGCCTTCAGAGAAGGGCTAAGGATTCATACAATTATGATTATAATAATAATGATAAGTATACTATTATTTTAAATGATGTTCTGATTTAATCTCTTTAGTTTTTGTTGGAAACACTGAAGAGAAAAAAGATCCAATCAGGATTTTTCTTTGCTGGTCTCTGGGGAGATAAATCTACCTTGCTAAATCAGCCATTGGCTCAGTGGTCTAAAGTGGTCTAAAATAAAAATAATGTATGCACTCACTAACTGTAAGTCACTCTGGATAAGAGCTGTGCCACTAGAGATCCTGGTTCGAATCCAGGCTCTGTCGTATCCGGCCGCGACCGGGAGACCCATGGGGCGGCGCACAATTGGCCCAGGGTAGTGGAGGGAATGGCCGGCAGGGATGTAGCTCAGTTGGTATGGCGTTTGCAACGCCAGGGTTGTGGGTTCAATTCCCACGGGGGGCCATGAAAAAAAAATAAAAAAAATAATGTATGTACTCATTAACTGTAAGTCGCTCTGGATAAGAGCGTCTGCTAAATGATTAAAATGTAAATGGCATCAGAAGCTAGATTAAGGCATCTGCCGTTCAACTGTATTAGGTGACAGTGGAATCAACCAATCACATTTTGACTTAATGGTGTGACCGTTTTTACAAAAACGTATGGAAACTTCTGCCTTCTTGAAGGCCAACAGGTCACTGCGCAATAGCAAGTAGTAGTTTTCCCACAGTCTAGCTAGCTAGCTTTTGTTGTTGGCTAGTTTGCAGCAGCCGCAGCAGGTGGTATCAAAGAGGATGTTGTTGCTAATTTGTTAGCTTCTCCCTTTTCAAGAATAACTTTCAACAAGAAGTAAGTTTCAAATGATCATCATCTGTTGAGTGGAACTTTTTATTGCAGCGCGATTGCTGTTGTTAGCCACCTCTTGGAAAATGTGGAACATTGTTGCATTTAAAGTGGAACTGACAGCATTTTAGCAACATGAACTTTTATTAAAATCTGTTCATATACACTCCCAAGAAGAATATGACACTTTTTAAAAACATTTTCTGACAAGTGACCACTTAGATATGGTAATTGTCACGTTTTCATAAATTCTTAGAATGTTTGGGATTTATGTATACCAAGGCATTTGTGGAAATTCTATAGCAATTAATAGACACTGCAGTAAATAAAACCGAACAAAAACATACGTCTTGTCCAGGACCGGAGTCTACACAGACCGTTGCGTTATAGGCAATCAGAGCTACAGTAGGCCTTTATATAAACAAGAGATTTGCCACACGGGCCTGCCATCATTCACTTTGAACTGGACTGTGTGTTTTCAGGCAGTTGCAACAGGGCAACTTTAGATCATTAGAACACATTCGCCAAAAGCCACAAAATACACATGAGTGGATTTCTGCAAATATGTAAACACCTCGGGAGTCCTCTTACATTGGGGAACTTTACAGACCTATTGATCAAACAACCATGAAAAGGTAGGCTCTCTCTCCCTCTGTTATGCACATCAACAACAACAAGATCAACATCTAATGTTAGCCAGATCAAGATGAACTAAAATCTAACGAAGGAACATTAGATAAACCCTCTCAAACTTTTTCAGCTAGCTGGCCGTCAAAATTGCACTGATAAATGATGGGGGATTGTAGCCTCCTCCTCCTTCAGCTTGCCTGCCAGTGCATGCTTGTCCCAACCAAGCACCCAAGCTAACTGGCTAAAGTTGACTAGCTTGCTAGCTAGCTACTTCCAGACACAAATGAGAGAACACCTCACTCTGACCATTTTACTCGCCGTAGCAGAGCTGGTTAGGCTGTTTACATGTTATCTAGAGCGTTCTTGACTAACTATTAATTTTTTTTTGTCTACGTTTACTGACACCGGTCATATCTAGCGGGTGTTGCGTGTTCGTATATTAATCCGTTATTCTGTGCTCTGGCACACTCAGACTAGAGTGCTCTGAAATCGGAGTTGATAGCCAGAGTGAATTTGCGAACGCAAGAGATATGCTAACTGGATAACAGTCATTCAAGTTCTTGCTAGCTAACCAAATGACACCTGCATCTCTAGCTGTGTATAGCCACCGAAAAACGATATGAGGGGGAAAAGTCAGTCACTCACCCACTCTTCCAATGGCATGACATCCGACTAGCAGCTAGCTATCTAGCTAACGTTAGGTTCCGTGTTTTTAGCTTGCTACATAAATAGATACGCTAGTCTATTAGCCACGTTATGACTAAGTTGTGATCATTGCCCTTGCTAGTTTGACAATGTAATATTGCAGTTTAGGCGCAATTTAGATTCTGGCCACTAGATGGCAGCACTGTGTGTGCAAAGTTTTAGAATGATCCAGTGAAGCATTGCAATACTGGACTATTTTGTATCAAGTCTGCCCAAATCTGCCGAATTGGTCTATGACTATAGAGGACATACAAAAATGATATGGTTATACAAAATGTATGCCGGGCGGGGTGGGTGTGGAGCCAGAGACAGCAAGGGTTCAAACTGTAGAACCCAGTTCCGACATTTGAATATAAAAATTGATTTTATCAAACAAAACTATGCTACATTTTTTATCTGGGACCCTTAGGATGACAAATCAGAGCAAGATTACTGAATGTAAGTACATTATTTACCTTCAGAGGTGAATGTATCAAGCCAGTTGCCGTGATACATTTTGTGTTGTTGTGCACTCTCCTCAAACAATAGCATGGTCTTTTTTCACTGTAATAGCTACTGTAAATTAGACAGTGCTGTTAGATTAACAAGAATTTAAGCTTTCTGCCCATATAAGACATGTCTATGTCCTGGAAAGTTTGCTGTTACTTAAAACAGTCCTATCCAGTGGTGTAGTGGTGCCTTTCCATCAGCCCTATCCAGTGGTATAGTGATGCCTGGAGAAGTGGGTATACTCAAATTTAGCCAAAAGTTCCCAAACTACAAAAAAATTACGTGATGGTCTAAGTCCACAACAATGCTTAAATCACATCAATCTGATTGGGGAGGCCTGTCAGGGCCTGGCTCCCCAGTGGGTGGGCCTGTCAGGGCCTGGCTGACTTTTTAAATACCTGGTTTGCATACCCATTTACTGGTAGATATCATAAGTTCAAACGTCTTTCCTACCCTACCGGCTACAGATGTCATTCTTCTGTGAGCTGCTCCATGCCAACACCAGTTGAGAGCTGCACACTCTTGCTACCTGCAAATTATATTCCTCTGTAGCTCAGCTGGTGTAGGGCGCAGCGTTTGTAATGCCAAGGTAGTGGGTTCGATCCCCGGGACCACCCATACACAAAAAAGTATCCACGCGTGACTGAAAGTCGTTTTGTATAAAAGCTTCTGCTAAATGGCATATTATTATTATTTATATTCCTCTGAAACTAGGCTGTGTGGCGGCGCGCATGTGAATATATTTCACGTTCTTTGCGATTGTGTAGGCTACTTTGTGCACGATATCTCTATTGCACTACATAATTGATCAATCGTATACCTTCACTGCACTACTTTGATACGCATCAGTAGCACAGGAGGCTGCTGAGGGGAGGACGGCTCATAAAAAATGCCCCGGAGCGGAGCACATTTTAAAAAAACATTCCACTGATTCCGCTCCAGACACCACGAGCCTGTTCTCCCCAATTAAGATGCCACCAACCTCCTGTGATCAGTAGGGATTAAGAAGTGGGTATAGTGCTTATACCTGCATATATCCTTTTTTACATTTCCATTTTAGTTATCTAGCAGATGCTCTTATCCAGTGCAACTTACAGTAGTGAGTTCATAAATTTTCATACTAGTCCCCTGTGGGAATCGAACCCACAACCCTGGCGTTGCAAGCACCATGCTCTACCAAAATGAGCTACGCGGGACTGTCACACACTGAAGGCCTATAGGTTCCCAACTGTGCAAACATGTCTATAAAATATATATATATATATATAAAGGTTGTTAAGATACTGTATTAATGTTCCAAGAAAGGAGTGTATATATTTGTCCTGGCGAATCGGTTTCATGCGCAGACTGAATGGAAGATGATAATGAGGTTTTTACTATTGCTGGTCGGGAAGAAATTACAAGTCCTCACTGTCCGAGACTGAGTCAAGACCGAGTACAAATGTATCCAACACCGAGACGAGACCGAGACACTCAATATGGGTCTCGAGAAGCCGGTCTCGAGTACTACAACACTGCTCACAAGCAACTAACAACAGTGTATGGAGGTGTATGCTCAATACAAAACGATGACCAACTCATCACGGCTCTGCCACAAAATTAGAAGAAGCAATTATTTAAAGAAGGAATTAAATAATTAGTCTGTCTGCCACCCATTAAAAATCATAAATGGCATAAAATTATATATATATATATCGAAAAATGTTTCAGTTTCACTTAAAGTCAAAAGGCTTGACAGCAATAGGTATAAAAGTCAGTTGGGAACAGGTTTTTAATGTCTCAATACCTTGGCATCGGGTCTATGAACTGACATATAAAACAACAATTGACACATCAATCTATTAGTTTCAATTTAAACTATTAATATCAAATACTTGCTACAAAAAGAATGCTCAATATATGGGGCCTTGTGCAGACTGCCGTGAGGAAACAGAATCAATAGATCATATATTCTGGCACTGTCCATCGGTGGCTCGCTTTTGGAGTCAGGTCCAGGAATGGTTGTTATGTCATAATATCAGGGTTCAGATGGACCTGCAAACTGTATTGTTAGGGGATCTGAAAAACCACAATCAGTCAATGGGAAATATCATTACCCTCTTGGGGTAAAGTATTTATTTTTGGGGGGCAATATCGGTAGAAATATTACAAATAGGAGGTTCAGGACCCTCGTCAGACCATCATAGTGAAACGGAGGGATCTATTCCAAAAGGAAATAGCAAGATGGCGTTCTACTGTGAAAGACGGGTTAATCATTGGTCATCGGAGGGTTGGAGTTAAGATCAGAATGAATGGTGGATTGGCCGCTGTGGGTGAAAATCCAGCACTTGAAGAAAGAGGAAATTAGGAAAATATGTATAATTTAACTACAGGTACTGTAGCTGTGTGTGAAATAGCTGTAAGTAGCAGTAGAAGTATTGTTGTCCGTTAGTTTACTCCAATTAGGGTAGGGATGGTAGGGGGGAAAAAAGTAAAGGAAAGAAATGTCAACAAACCAAAAAAGTTGTGGATTTTTTTTGCCATTCTCCCGATTCAGAATATATACTTTTCATAGTCATGGCATGCTTGGTTCAATAGCTATTGACGAGAGTAAACCGAATATCCAATATGAAACTAATTTTACCTCGGTCTTTGGAGACAGTTTGTACAGGGTGGCATCTTCACGAGCATGACTTGCCAACTATCAGTAGAATGTGTCTTGTTGATGTCAAATAAATAGGAAATGTTTTCATAATACATGATGAAATGTTGCACCATGAAATGTAACCAATATACCCAGTGTTTCTTTTTTTGGGGGGGTGTCATATCATTATTGAAGTTGTGGAAATGTGTCAATACTGAACTGCCCCTGCCAGGTGACCGTAGAGCCGGAGATGGAAAAAGATGGCGGAAGCAGACGGTGAAGTGGATTCTGAATCTAATGGCGGTAGAATCAAGGAGAATTTGAATATTGTCCAAAAGAATGGAAAACGGAGCCAAGTAGAGTACAGTGATGAGAACGTCACTTCCTGTCTAGTAGGAGGACGGTTTGTTAATGAGGAGCATCTGAGCAGAGTACCAATCTTGAGGAATCCATTTGAGATATCCAAACTGGTGGAGAGAGTGCTGGGTAGAGTGAAGGGCTGTGAGGATCACGAGAGGCGGGCTGGTTTAGATTTTTTGTGCTTCTGCGGATCAGAAGAAACGTGTGTTGCGTCTCACCCGATTTGATAAGTTTGAAGTGTTGCGTGTGTCTCTTAGGAACAGGGCACCCCTCAATGTAATGTGTGTGTGTGTGTGTGTGTGTGTGTGTAATGTGTGTGTGTATGTGTGTGTGTGTGTGTAATGTGTGTGTGTGTGTGTGTGTGTGTGTGTGTGTGTGTGTGTGTGTGTGTGTGTGTGTGTGTGTGTGTGTGTGTGTGTGTGTGTATGTGTGTGTGTGTGTGTGTGTGTGTGTGTGTGTGTGTGTGTGTGTAATGTGTGTGTGTGTGTAATGTGTGTGTGTGTTTGTGTGTGTGTGTTATATCGGGCGTCTCGTTGGGAAGTCGATGTTCAATATTCCTGGAGTGATTGATGCACGTCGGACGGATCGTGTGGTGAATGAAGAAAAAGTGAAGAGTCTCTGTTCTTTTGTTTTTTGATATGGAGTCTCTCCCTACTCAAGTGCAGTTAAGGTATATTAACTACAGAGTCAGAACATTTATCCCATGACCAATGATCCTTGTAAAGCTTTTGGTCATGTTTCAAGTGTTTGCAGAAGGGAGAAACCGAGATGTCCAAGTTGTGGAAAAGATCATATCATGTGTTATAAAAGTGATGAAAACATGACATGTTGTAATTGTGGTGGGAACCATGAAGCTATGTCTTTTGAATGCCCCACAGGGGTGAAAGAGAATGAGGTGGCCAAAGTCAGGGCTGTCCAGAGCATATCATATGCTGCAGCTGTTTAAAGGGTTGAGGGTTTGAATGGTGCTCCTGAAGAGTCCATGGTGGTGGATAGGACTTCACTGCAGGCAGCAGGGGTTGCCCTTCACCAGCAGGATCCTGACATTTTAAAGGTTAAGAAGGTGGCCTTTATAGCTATGGTGATTAATGGCACTGCCAAGGTGGAGGGAAGGTCCAGGAAGATAGAAATCATTGTGGCGGAGCGGTTCCTGGGACTGAAAGATTTCTGGTCAGAGGAGTGACATGGAATATTGTCACAAGCCGTACCACCCCCTAAGGCCCTAGAGCCGGAGAAGGGGGATATGGAGATTTGAAAGAAGGAAGAAGTGGGAGTTTTGTTTAGTTTAGTCAATTTACTATTTTTATTTGGGTGGATGAAGTTAGTTTACCTATTAGGTATAGATTTTCTTCTCTTTTTTTTTTTTTTTTTTAAACCTTGTTTCGGTTTCAACCAATTCAGTTGGTGGCGGCAATACACCTTTTTGGGTTGTAGTCCGCCATAAAACCCACAGAAGAAGAGGAAGGCCCCCCGCCAGTGACAGAGCTGCCTCAGTTTGTGGTTGCTAGGAGGCGACGAGGGGGATTCCCTTGTGGGACTTTTGTAATCGATAATCTTCAGGTAATGGTAAACATTTCATAGTATATTGTAACCATGTACGCTATAGTGAGTATTTAACTAGCTAGGAAACCTAGAGGCCTCTGAAATTCGTTGAAATGTTTCTCCGAGGTTGTTAGTTTTAGCTCTAGCAGATTTTTGGGGAGTCGTCCAGAGCATGTACTGTAAATGTTATCCATTTTTCACAACTAGCTAGCTAACGTTAGGCCGGGCTTTGAACGTGCTTCAGGATTTCTAGTCAGTTAACGTGATCGATATTACATATTCCATTAGAATTTAATCTACATCTTGAATTGAATCTACCGGTATTGCCCGGTAGCTAACGAACGCTAGCTGGTTAGCAAGTATTGACAGCTAGCTTCATGTTGAAACCACATAGCTGGCGACCGGCTATTTCACCATACGGTACCGTCACCGTGTAATTAAAAGTGCTGATACATCCGGTCGACATGATACTTGCCAACTGGCTAGTTTATTGCTAAGCTTACGTCACCGGTATTAACCAACTTCTCTCTGGTTACACTGACTGTCAATTAACTTTACTTACCTAACTACCATGTTGGCTAACTGGAAAGCTAGCTAACTGTGAACCAGAATTGCTATCCTTTCATCTAGCTAGATATTATGCCACGTTCATGTCATGTCGGAAACTCGGGGCCTCCGAGTTAAATTGAACATGTTATTTGCGTAGAGCTTACTATTGATTGATTTTGATACTTTCCAAGTGGGAAACTCCGGTATCATCTTTCTAAAACGAGTAAGCAAGTCACATTTCAGCGTTTCCGACATGGCGTTGACGCGGCTTTCTAGTTTCATGTTGTCATCAGACCACGTGTGTCAACTTAGGTGATTCTGATTTTTAATTTCATCAATTGATTTGTTTCAGTGGCATGGTAATCCCCTAACTCCCTCAATTCCCTGATAAGTCCATGCCAGGAGGGTGTGAGATGGCACTTGATGGCCTCCAATGGAACTAAAGGCAAGTTGAAAACACGGGCCTTCCAGTCATCAACCCTCACTATTCGAGCCAAGTCTGCAGTGTTTCATACTGCTAACAGTCACACTAGGCCCCTCAGCCCCAGAGAGAAGCCCCTTCAGTACTCCGCCAGTGTCCCCCGGGTTGCCAGTGACTCTATAGGTCAGCTGAATGAGAGGGTGGGTCAGACTCAGAACAACCAGCTCCACAGTGCCTCAGGGACCCCTCTACAACGTGCCTACAACCGTTCTGTGCCTACAACCACTAACCTAACGAACAAGCCACAGCGTCCTGGTAGCGTGGGTGCTAATTTAGCTAATGGTCGCTGTCAACCATCTGTTCTCTCTAAGAGTACACAGCTGTCCAGTGCTGACCTTATCTCATACAGACATAACGCTGGTGTGTTGGAGCCAACCGTTCACAGCTACAGGCCCAGCTGGAGCTTGGCTGTGTCACCCCAGCCTGTTCCCTATCCCACCTGTCCATCTCCACCAAAGGCAGAACGCATCTCAGACTCGCAGAACAACGCAGCATCACAACCTGCTGAAAGCATCACCACCAGCAGCAGCAGCAGCATGCCCACCAACCAGTCAGTCCCCTGGACCAGTGGCAAACTGAGAGGCCATAACAAAGGGGTTATGAGGCCCTCTACGGGTAAAGTGCCTTCCCGTCCCAGACAGGAGACTACCCAGACAAGAGACTCAGCAAAACCTTTGTCCCAGCTGACCCAGTCAGCTTCCTATTGCCGTGGGGGGGACAATGGGGACGGTAAAACCCAGACTAAGTTCACACACCACACCCCCAACACAGTGCCTTTTCAGGATAGATCACCCCACCCACCCAACACAGTGCCTTTTCAGGATAGATCACCCCGCTACAATGACGTGGCACGGGATCAGATCTGGAGGCTCCAGGATCCATGTCAGTTTGAAAGCCTGGTGGCAGCAGACATGGAGGGGGCTGACCACACCCAGAGGCTGGGGTGTTGTGCTGCTGGCCATGGAAGTCATGGAACTCCTCCTAACACACCGGCAGAGAGGATCAGGAAGTCAAGCTCTGAGGTGGAGTTCACTGAGGCTGTGAGGAAGGTGACACAGTCACGGAGCGCGGTCACCCCTCATCCCAGGAATGAGACTGTTAACGGAGTTACTACTGGACCCTCGGGGTCCAGCACGGATCCAGTCAAGGTGGACAAAGGTATGACTACTAGCTCTGTCAGCTCTGTGTCAGTCATCCACAGCCCTGCTCCAGCCAAACCCTCTGTACCACTCTGCCTTACTAAGAGAGACCAGGAGACGGAGCCCTCAGTCTCTCCTGTGTCCATGGAGGCCTCCAGCCTTGACAGCAACACCACAACAAACAGTAGTAGCACAACAGCCTTCATGGCACCTCTACCCCATGCAGGGATAACTCCAACCCAGTCCCCTACCCAGGCCAGTGCCAGTGCAGAGATAACTCCAACCCAGTCCCCTACCCAGGCCAGTGCCACAGCTAGTTCCAGTGCAGAGATAACTCCAACCCAGTCCCCTACCCAGGCCAGTGCCACAGCTAGTTCCAGTGCAGAGATAACTCCAACCCAGTCCCCTACCCAGGCCAGTGCCAGTGCAGAGATAACTCCAACCCAGTCCCCTACCCAGGCCAGTGCCAGTGCAGAGATAACTCCAACCCAGTCCCCTACCCAGGACAGTGCCACAGCTAGTTCCAGTGCAGAGATAACTCCAACCCAGTCCCCTACCCAGGACAGTGCCACAGCTAGTTCCAGTGCAGAGATAACTCCAACCCAGTCCCCTACCCAGGCCAGTGCCAGTGCAGAGATAACTCCAACCCAGTCCCCTACCCAGGCCAGTGCCACAGCTAGTTCCAGTGCAGAGATAACTCCAACCCAGTCCCCTACCCAGGCCAGTGCCACAGCTAGTTCTAGTCCTAGTTCCATCCCAGAGAACACTGAGGCTGGTTCAGGGTCTACTCAGAGTCAGAGGCCTTCTGTCACCTCGGTGACCACCCAGATATCAGCCATACACCTGACCAAGGAGAGGAGTGTCCTGTCTCTACAGGGGGGCCACAGCCACAGCCCCTCCCAGTCCCCACCTGACCTGGAGAGGAGTGTCCTGTCTCTACAGGGGGGCCACAGCCACAGCCCCTCCCAGTCCCCACCTGACCTGGAGAAGGAACAGCAGGCTGAGTCACCTCAGCTCTCCAGGTCAGTTGTCTCTCACATACTACAGGCGATAGTTAGACTAGATGGCATAGCATGTTTTGAGCGCTGGAAAAGTGATATCTATATATATATCCTTTTATCTACATCCCCAGAGTCAGGTGAACTCGTGGATACCCTTTTTATGACCCTGCGTGCAGTTTGAAGGACGTTGCTAACTAGCGCTAGCGTAATTGCTAACTAGCGTTAGCGCAGTGACTGGCAGTCTATGGGTTCTATTTCCGGCTGGCGTTAAGGCAGCGCCAGTGTAAAAACGCATGTTAGTTTGTAATTTCGTCATGTAAAAACTGGATCACTGGCATTCTCCAGCTCTAACGCCATGTTCGGCAATTTACCTATTTATACTGCTCAAAAAAATAAAAGGAACACTAAAATAACACATCCTAGATCTGAATGAATGAAATAATCTTATTAAATACTTGTTTCTTTACATAGTTGAATGTGCTGACAACAAAATCACACACAAATTATCAATGGAAATCAAATTTATCAACCCATGGAGGTCTGGATTTGGAGTCACACTCAAAATTAAAGTGGAAAACCACACTACAGGCTGATCCAACTTTGATGTAATGTCCTTAAAACAAGTCAAAATGAGGCTCAGTAGTGTGTGTGGCCTCCACGTGCCTGTATGACCTCCCTACAACGCCTGGGCATGCTCCTGATGAGGTGGCGGATGGTCTCCTGAGGGATCTCCTCCCAGACCTGGACTAAAGCATCCGCCAACTCCTGAACAGTCTGTGGTGCAACGTGGCGTTGGTGGATGGAGCGAGACATGATGTCCCAGATGTGCTCAATTGGATTCAGGTCTGGGGAACGGGCGGGCCAGTCCATAGCATCAATGCCTTCCTCTTGCAGGAACTGCTGACACACTCCAGCCACATGAGGTCTAGCATTGTCTTGCATTAGGAGGAACCCAGGGCCAACCGCACCAGCATATGGTCTCACAAGGGGTCTGAGGATCTCATCTCGGTACCTAATGGCAGTCAGGCTACCTCTGGCGAGCACATGGAGGGCTGTGCGGCCCCCCCAAAGAAATGCCACCCCACACCATGACTGACCCACCGCCAAACCGGTCATGCTGGAGGATGTTGCAGGCAGCAGAACGTTCTCCACGGCGTCTCCAGATTCTGTCACATGTGCTCAGTGTGAACCTGCTTTCATCTGTGAAGAGCACAGGGCGCCAGTGGCGAATTTGCCAATCTTGGTGTTCTCTGGCAAATGCCAAACGTCCTGCACGGTGTTGGGCTGTAAGCACAACCCCCACCTGTGGACGTCGGGCCCTCATACCACCCTCATGGAGTCTGTTTCTGACCGTTTGAGCAGACACATGCACATTTGTGGCCTTCTGGAGGTCAATTTGCAGGGCTCTGGCAGTGCTCCTCCTGCTCCTCCTTGCACAAAGGCGGAGGTAGTGGTCCTGCTGCTGGGTTCTTGCCCTCCTACGGCCTCCTCCACGTCTCCTGATGTACTGGCCTGTCTCCTGGTAGCGCCTCCATGCTCTGGACACTACGCTGACAGACACAGCAAACCTTCTTGCCACAGCTCGCATTGATGTGCCATCCTGGATGAGCTGCACTACCTGAGCCACTTGTTTGGGTTGTAGATTCCGTCTCATGCTACCACTAGAGTGAAAGCACCGCCAGCATTCAAAAGTGACCAAAACATCAGCCAGGAAGCATAGGAACTGAGAAGTGGTCTGTGGTCACCACCTGCAGAACCACTCCTTTATTGGGGGTGTCTTGCTAATTGCCTATAATTTCCACCTGTTGTCTATTCCATTTGCACAACAGCATGTGACATTTGTCAATCAGTGTTGCTTTCCTAAGTGGACAGTTTGATTTCACAGAAGTGTGATTGACTTGGAGTTACATTGTGTTGTTTAAGTGTTCCCTTTATTTTTTTGAGCAGTGTATTTTAGCCATGCAGGTCCCATTTTGGACGTGTGTTAAACCCCCTCTACGATGTAGGCTACGTGTCCGTTCCCATCATGAAATGAGGCATGAGAACCCCAGTGAATAGGTGAACCTTGTATTCAGAAGTTATCTGTAACATGTAAAAATGGCTTGTTTTCCGTTTTTGATATGTTCAAAACTCCTCAGGTCTACTATAATGAAGGCTGTTTCAACAACAATGCATGTCTTTTTTAATCCTAGAGATTTTAGGATATCATTACATTTCTTTTGTTTGTTTTGCTTGTTTTTCATTTAATTTTATTACAACCAAACTTATTAGAATGATTCACCTTCCTGGTATTATGGTTCAAACGTCCGCTTGGAGATGTGTGAATGCGATCTGATCTGTAAGATGGTTCCGATTTTATGTTCATAGAACATGATTTGGGAGCAGTATAACGGTGAGTGGATATTCTCCCTTTCTCTTTATATTGGATCTTTGTCCAGCTACTGTGAAACCCTTCGTAGTCTGGGTTGTTTTAATATGATATGCCCTCGGGAAGCAATTATGGTGCCTGGAAGTGTGACACAGCCTATTTTAAAACAAGTTGTTGTTTTGATTAGAATTATTCTTTCTCTTTTTAAGCCTTATCAATAATTTATTTAATCTTGCTTATTGACTATGTTTGGCATGTCCATGCTCAGCTATAATGTAATTTACAGTAGGCCTAGCCCCTATATCAGTGTGAATGCTATTGAAGCCATGCAAGTACTTAGAACAATGTGGACTGCAAATGGGTTCAAGTTAACGTATTTAGCAAAGATGGGTCTACATTTTGTTATTTTAATTTATTTAAGCTATTTAACAAACTATAAAGGACTAACATTTAGTAGTGGAGTTGATTCCAAGCAATACATAAGACTGTAAATACACAACTTGAATCAACCACATATTTCGCCATTGACGCACGTTCTGATTGGCCAGTGAGGGGCCAAGCCTCGACACACCCACAACTTGTTTATTCATCAAAGCCCCGCCCCAAAAATATTTCTGACACACCCCTGAACCTATAGCGCTACCGCCTGCGCTTAGATTGACCATTGGTTTGTTAAAATGGAGCCCTGTGGGTATCTGCTAGCGTAGGCCATAGACTTCTTCATCGTGCTAACGCTAGTTAGCATTGGATCGCTAACTGCCTCTAACGTCCTTCGTACTGGACACAGAGACATACAAACGGTATCCAGATGTAGTCCCCTGTAGCTCAGTTGGTAGAGCATGGCACTTGCAACGCCAGGGTTGTGGGTTCGTTTCCCACGGGGTGGGGCCAGTATGAAAATGTATGCACTCACGAACTGTAAATCGCTCTGGATAAGAGCGTCTGCTAAATGACTAAAATGTAAATGTAAAAATGAGTTGATCAGACTCTGGGGAAGTAGAGAAAGGGCCTCATTGCCAACATCCAGAAGGATCCCTTTAAGTAGATCACCAGTACATTTATTGTGTTGTCACATTTCTATCGAGTTCAAAGTGGGTGATATGAGGAGGAATTAATCCCGATTTTTGGAAGCTAAATATAGGCTAAGAGTCTTGCTTTGTAATATTTGGGCTTAGAGAGTAACATTATGTCATGTCTGTCCATACAGTCCTCTGTGTTGTCTAGGGAACTCGGTGAGTGATAGGTTATTGTGAAAAGCTTTTCACTATCGGGTGTCTTGCTTGAAGTCTTTCAGGTTTATTTTCCCTGTCTGTCCACACAGTCCAGAGAGTGATGGAGACGGAATGGAAGACGAGGTTCCTGATGACGAGCTGGAGAATGACTGCGGTGGTGATGATGATGATGATGGTGAGGAGGAGGAAGACCCCTTTAACTATTCATTTAACCCCTCATCTAGACATGTGAAAAATGACACCATTTAATTGGACGGCTATAGCTAGGCTAACATAATGAATCCAATACGATACCCTGTTTCTCCTCCGAAGGGTCTGACTGCTCCTCCATGAGCGATGCCTCGTCCACAGCCTCCATGCCCGTCCGGTAAGTTTCATAGCTTTGGCTTTTCTGTATTGTTAAATGTTGATCAAATCATTTTGAAATTGTTCGAAATACTTTGTGGATTTTTAATTACTATGTTTGTTACAATGAGTCTATTGAAACCCTTCTGGTTTCTAAGGTTTTGTCCGTATAGAGATGTATTGAAAGGGAAAAAGATGACGTAAAGTTTTTAGAATATAAACGTGATGGGCTATATTGTGACAATGATGTCAAGTCTGTTTTTGGTTATCTGTCAGACCACAAATTCACCTGGGTCATGAAATGAATCTGAAACGGACCAGAGGGTAGGCTATATTTCCCATCATGGTTTCAGACCTGTCATCTAGGTATCATTTGAGTTTAACAGAAGGTTCAGTTAGTTATAGATAATATTGTTTACAATGCCAGGAACTCGTGTTGTTAATCTGTACACTTGACACAGAGCGACCTCTGGGGGGGAAAAAAAAAAAAGGCTTATTGAAAAAGAAGGGTCAACACTGCAAATATTGACTCTTTGCATAAACTTAATGTAATTGTCAATAAAAGCCTTTGACACTTATGGAATGCTTGTAATTATACTTCAGTATACCATAGTAACATCTGACAAAAATATCTAAAAACACTGAAGCAGCGAACTTTGAAGACCAGTACTTGTGTCATTCTCTCAACTTTTGACCACAACTGTGTTATCTCCAAGTCAATGCCATTCACTCCCAGTAGAACAGAACAGATCCAGACCAGTAGAACAGAACAGATCCAGACCAGTAGAACAGAACAGATCCAGACCAGTAGAACGGAACAGATCCAGACCAGTAGAACGGAACAGATCCAGACCAGTAGAACGGAACAGATCCAGACCAGTAGAACAGAACAGATCCAGACCAGTAGAACAGAACAGATCCAGACCAGTAGAACAGAACAGATCCAGACCAGTAGAACAGAACAGATCCAGACCAGTAGAACAGATCCAGACCACTAGAACAGATCCAGACCACTAGAACAGATCCAGACCACTAGAACAGAACAGATCCAGACCACTAGAACAGAACCGATCCAGACCAGTAGAACAGAACCGATCCAGACCAGTAGAACAGAACCGATCCAGACCAGTAGAACAGCAGCCCACATGACTGTCATGTGAGTTTTGTTGTTAAATTCTTTGCCCAGATAATTGCCATTATCAGACAATTGTTTTTAGTTGATCAGATTGTACTTTGTTTGAAGATGATTAGGAGGAAGACTGTTGTAACAGAATGGGTTTGATTTGATCTTGATGGTGTTGTATTGATCTTGATGGTGTTGTATTGATCTTGATGGTGTTGTATTGGTTTGGTTTAATATAGACTCCTTTTTTTTTTTTTTTTTACCGAATGTCTCCTGTCATTCCAAAGACATGGCTGAGCATACTCCGGGCAAAAATGACCTGCTAGGTACCAACTAGCCTTGTTGTTTGACCCCCTCTGTTCTGGACCTGCTAGGTACCAACTAGCCTTGTTGTTTGACCCCCCCCCCCCCCCCCCCCCCCTCTGTGGACCTGCTAGGTGCCAACTAGCCTTGTTGTTTGACCCCCCTCTGTGGATCTGTATGACCAGGAAGTAGGCATGTTGTTTGACCCCCCTCTGTGGATCTGTATGACCAGGAAGTAGGCGTGTTGTCTGTGTCTGGCACGGTGGCAAAATGGAAGAAGAAACCTGTTGAGAAACTCGTCAGGGATTTATGTTGTGACGTTCAACAAGTGTAGCTACAGTCTGTGTGTGTTTGATAATATTCCCAGTGTTCGCTGTTAGGATGATTTATTGCATCCTCCCTGTTTTAAAGCCTCTGTGTTCTAATGCCACGGTGTTACTGTGTGTTCTAATGCCACGGTGGGTTACGGTATGTTACTGTGTGTTCTAATGCCACGGTGTGTTCTAATGCCACTGTGGGTTACGGTATGTTTGTTCTAATACCACGGTGTGTTCTAATGTCACTGTTACATTGTGTTCTAATGCCACTGAGTGTTAGTGTGTTCTAATGCCACTGTGTTACATTGTGTTCTAATATTAGTGTGTTCCAATGCCGCTGTGTGTTACTGAGTGTTCTAATGCCAATGTGTTACTGAGTGTTCTAATGCCACTGTGTTACTGAGTGTTCTAATGTTACTCTGTTCTAATGCCACTGTGTTACTGAGTGTTCTAATGTTACTGTGTTCTAATGCCACTGTGTTACTGAGTGTTCTAATGTTACTGAGTGTTCTAATGCCACTGTGTTACTGAGTGTTCTAATGCCACTGTGTGTTACTGAGTGTTCTAATGCCACTGTGTTACTGAGTGTTCTAATGCCACTGTGTTACTGAGTGTTCTAATGTTACTGTGTTCTAATGCCACTGTGTTACTGAGTGTTCTAATGTTACTGTGTTCTAATGCCACTGTGTTACTGAGTGTTCTAATGTTACTGAGTGTTCTAATGTTACTGAGTGTTCTAATGCCACTGTGTTCTAATGCCACTGTGTTACTGAGTGTTCTAATGTTACTGAGTGTTCTAATGCCACTGTGTTCTAATGCCACTGTGTTACTGAGTGTTCTAATGCCACTGTGTTACTGAGTGTTCTAATGCCACTGTGTTACTGAGTGTTCTAATGCCACTGTGTTACTGAGTGTTCTAATGCCACTGTGTTACTGAGTGTTCTAATGCCACTGTGTTCTAATGCCACTGTGTTACTGAGTGTTCTAATGTTACTGTGTTCTAATGCCACTGTGTTACTGAGTGTTCTAATGCCGCTGTGTTACTGAGTGTTCTAATGCCACTGTGTTACTGAGTGTTCTAATGCCACTGTGTTACTGAGTGTTCTAATGCCACTGTGTTACTGAGTGTTCTAATGCCGCTGTGTTACTGAGTGTTCTAATGCCACTGTGTTACTGAGTGTTCTAATGCCACTGTGTTACTGAGTGTTCTAATGCCACTGTGTTCTAATGCCACTGTGTTACTGAGTGTTCTAATGCCGCTGTGTTACTGAGTGTTCTAATGCCACTGTGTTACTGAGTGTTCTAATGCCGCTGTGTTACTGAGTGTTCTAATGTTACTCTGTTCTAATGCCACTGTGTTACTGAGTGTTCTAATGCCACTGTGTTACTGAGTGTTCTAATGCCACTGTGTTACTGAGTGTTCTAATGCCGCTGTGTTACTGAGTGTTCTAATGTTACTCTGTTCTAATGCCACTGTGTTACTGAGTGTTCTAATGCCACTGTGTTACTGAGTGTTCTAATGCCACTGTGTTATAATGCCACTGTGTTACTGAGTGTTCTAATGCCACTGTTACGGTGTTACTGTGTGTGTGTTCTAATGCCGCTGTGTGTTAGTGTGTTGTGATGTACAGTGTGTTGTAATGCCACAGTGTGTTGTGATGTACAGTGTGTTGTAATGCCACAGTGTGTTGTAATGTACAGTGTGTTGTAATGCCACTGTGATGTACAGTGTGTTGTAATGCCACTGTGATGTACAGTGTGTTCTAATGTTACTCTGTTGTAATGCCACTGTGTGTTGTAATGCCACTGTGTGTTGTAATGCCACTGTGATGTAATGCCACAGTGTGTTGTAATGCCACAGTGTGTTGTAATGCCACAGTGTGTTGTAATGCCACAGTGTGTTGTAATGCCACAGTGTGTTGTAATGCCAGTGTGTTGTAATGCCAGTGTGTTGTAATGCCACAGTGTGTTGTAATGCCACAGTGTGTTGTAATGCCAGTGTGTTGTAATGCCAGTGTGTTGTAATGCCACAGTGTGTTGTAATGCCACTGTGATGTAATGCCAGTGTGTTGTAATGCCACTGTGATGTAATGCCAGTGTGTTGTAATGCCAGTGTGTTGTAATGCCAGTGTGTTGTAATGCCACTGTGTTGTAATGCCACTGTGTTGTAATGCCACTGTGATGTACAGTGTGTTGTAATGTTACTGTGATGTACAGTGTGTTATAATGTTACTGTGATGTACAGTGTGTTGTAATGCCAGTGTGTTGTAATGCCACTGTGATGTAATGCCACTGTGTTGTAATGCCAGTGTGTTGTAATGCCAGTGTGTTGTACAGTGTGTTGTAATGTTACTGTAATGCCACAGTGTGTTGTAATGCCAGTGTGTTGTAATGCCAGTGTGTTGTAATGCCACAGTGTTGTAATGCCAGTGTGTTGTAATGCCACTGTGATGTACAGTGTGTTGTAATGCCACAGTGTGTTGTAATGCCAGTGTGTTGTAATGCCAGTGTGTTGTAATGCCACAGTGTGTTGTAATGCCACAGTGTGTTGTAATGTACAGTGTGTTGTAATGCCACTGTGATGTAATGCCAGTGTGTTGTAATGCCAGTGTGTTGTAATGCCAGTGTGTTGTAATGCCACTGTGATGTAATGCCACTGTGTTGTAATGCCAGTGTGTTGTAATGCCAGTGTGTTGTACAGTGTGTTGTAATGTTACTGTAATGCCACAGTGTGTTGTAATGCCAGTGTGTTGTAATGCCACAGTGTTGTAATGCCAGTGTGTTGTAATGCCACTGTGATGTACAGTGTGTTGTAATGCCACAGTGTGTTGTAATGCCACAATGTGTTGTAATGCCAGTGTGTTGTAATGCCACAGTGTGTTGTAATGCCAGTGTGTTGTAATGCCACAGTGTGTTGTAATGCCACAGTGTGTTGTAATGCCACAGTGTGTTGTAATGCCAGTGTGTTGTAATGCCACAGTGTGTTGTAAT
This sequence comes from Coregonus lavaretus, assembly GCF_964263955.1. NCBI lineage: Eukaryota > Metazoa > Chordata > Actinopteri > Salmoniformes > Salmonidae > Coregonus > Coregonus lavaretus. The sequence continues at coordinate 316,040 of NW_028165198.1, read as the reverse complement.
GCCACAGTGTGTTGTAATGCCAGTGTGTTGTAATGCCAGTGTGTTGTAATGCCACAGTGTGTTGTAATGCCAGTGTGCTGTAATGCCACAGTGTGTTGTAATGCCACAGTGTGTTGTAATGCCACAGTGTGTTGTAATGCCACAGTGTGTTGTAATGCCAGTGTGTTGTAATGCCGCCAGTGTGTTGTAATGCCGCCAGTGTGTTGTAATGCCAGTGTGTTGTAATGCCAGTGTGTTGTAATGCCAGTGTGTTGTAATGCCAGTGTGTGTTACTTTTCCAGCATAGCGGATGAGGAGCCGACGAGCCCTGACTCCGAGGGGGAGCTGAAGCCAGCTCTGGTCCCCAGCATGTTCCCCCTTCTCCCCCCCACTCTGTACTTCAGCACTGCCAACCAGAGAGGTAAGACACGGCTTTACCATGTTGACCAATGGTACACACATATATTTTTTACGTCCTTGTTGAGATCAAAAGCCTTAACACTGCCCTCAACCTCCCCATCCTCCATGTGTAGAGAGATTGCTGCCCTCTATCCGTATGGTACTGTGTAATCCCGCAGTCCCGCAGTCCCGTAGCCCCGTAGTCCCCTAGTCCCGTAGTCCCGTAGCCCCGTAGCCCTAAGTTGTAGCTGTGTTTCAGTGGAGCCCCTGCCACCGGAGCAGAGGAAGCTGCTCAAATGGAAGATGAGCGCTGTGACTCCCGCCGTGGTCAAACACACCATCGCCAGGTCACACTTCAAAGTCACCAAGGGTGAGTTACTCCTCAACCCTGTTTCTAGCTCGTACCTATTGAAATATAAAGAGATCCTGTATGTTGATATTTGTGTGAAAAATGAAACATCATTAAAAAACAAAATAAAAATTATTGTTGTTGCAGAAAGTCATGATTGGCTTGGCTGCTGGGGTCACCATATGAAGTCCCCTGGGTTCAAGGCCATCAGGGAATACCAGAAGGTGAGAGGAGGCAGGACTGGACAAAAGCTAGCCTGGTGCCAGATCTGTTTGTGCCATCTTGACAACGTATATGGTTATTGTCATGCCATAGGAGTTGGCAAGATAGCACAAACATATGGGACCAGGCTAGACAAGAGCACCAGCCCAGGGCTCTTGACTGCCACCATTTGAGTCCCATTTTGCAACCCTTTGACCTGGCTGTGCATTATCCTCATGATTCCTGTAATAAAAGTGCCTTCCCTGCCGCTGTGCCTTCCTGTTTCGCTGGGTGCCGACTGCTGTAATGAGTGAGCCTCTCACTCTTCCCCCCCCCCCCCTCATGGGCCCCTCGCAATTGTATAACATTTAAAAATCCAATTAAAGAGGTCTCAGCGATCATTATTGAACTCAAAGCACACTGTTTTACAAATAAAGATATCTCATAGGGGCTTTAAAATACGGCGCGCACAAAATTGCGCATTGTATAGCTTCCTCAGGTAGTGAATTAGCACCAATTTGATTTAGGTCTATATCAGGGTTTATGTTAGCCGGTTATATCAGTCTAGTGTGTATATATAAATAATTGAATTCATCTCAATTGAACAAAAAAATACAAAAGATATAGCCTAATTTGTCAGTCAAGAATTCATGACAATCACTGGATTAGCTTGCATGTCAAAATATCTTGGTATTCTGCATTCCTGCTTGGACCTGTTAGATGTAACATCTTGTTTATTGAATACCATCTCGGTAGTCTTACACTTCTTGGTAAAGCAGTGTGAATTACTTTAGAAGACTCAAATGTATTCTATTGTGTGACGCTGCTAAAAATAAAATAAAAAGTTCGGTGCCACCAACTGAAGAAGTTAGTGACACCGGGGGGAATGTTAGTCTGTAGCCCTGTACCAGCCAAACAAGAATAATGCTATTGATTTTTATTATTATTATTGATTCAATCTATTAATCTTTTTGTTTCAATTTAGCTGTGATTTGCCTGACTGTTGTGCGCTCTCGCTCTCTCTCCAAATTCAATTTAAAGGTTTTATTGGCATGGGAAACGTGTGTTAACATTGGCTTTATTGGCATGGGAAACGTGTGTTAACATTGGCTTTATAGGCATGGGAAACGTGTGTTAACATTGGCTTTATTGGCATGGGAAACGTATGTTAACATTGGCTTTATTGGCATGGGAAACGTATGTTAACATTGGCTTTATTGGCATGGGAAACGTGTGTTAACATTGGCTTTATTGGCATGGGAATTGTGTGTTGACATTGGCTTTATTGGCATGGGAAACGTGTGTTAACATTGGCTTTATTGGCATGGGAAACGTGTGTTAACATTGGCTTTATTGGCATGGGAAACGTGTGTTAACATTGGATTTATTGGCATGGGAAACGTGTGTTAACATTGGCTTTATTGGCATGGGAAACGTGTGTTAACATTGGCTTTATTGGCATGGGAAACGTGTGTTAACATTGGCTTTATTGGCATGGGAAACGTGTGTTGACATTGGCTTTATTGGCATGGGAAACGTGTGTTGACATTGGCTTTATTGGCATGGGAAACGTGTGTTAACATTGGCTTTATTGGCATGGGAAACGTATGTTAACATTGGCTTTATTGGCATGGGAAACGTGTGTTAACATTGGCTTTATTGGCATGGGAAACGTGTGTTAACATTGGCTTTATTGGCATGGGAAACGTATGTTAACATTGGCTTTATTGGCATGGGAAACGTGTGTTAACATTGGCTTTATTGGCATGGGAAACGTATGTTAACATTGGCTTTATTGGCATGGGAAACGTGTGTTAACATTGGCTTTATTGGCATGGGAAACGTGTGTTAACATTGGCTTTATTGGCATGGGAAACGTGTGTTAACATTGGCTTTATTGGCATGGGAAACGTATGTTAACATTGGCTTTATTGGCATGGGAAACGTGTGTTAACATTGGCTTTATTGGCATGGGAAACGTGTGTTAACATTGGCTTTATTGGCATGGGAAACGTATGTTAACATTGGCTTTATTGGCATGGGAAACGTGTGTTAACATTGGCTTTATTGGCATGGGAAACGTGTGTTAACATTGCCAAAGCAAGTGAAGTAGATAGTAAACAAAAAATGTACAGTAAACATTACACTCAAAGTTCAGAAGGAATAGACATTTTAAATGTCATTGTCTCTATACAGTGTTGTAACGATGTGCAAATGGTTAAAGTAAAAAAGGGAAAATCTACATAAATATGAGTTGTATTTAAATGGTGTTTGTTCTTCACTGGTTGCCCTTTTCATGTGGCAACAGGTCACAAATATTGCAGCTGTGATGGCACACTGTGGTTTTTCACCCAGTAGATAAGGGAGTTTATCAAAATTGGGTTTGTTTTCGAATTCTTTGTGGATCGCTGTAATCTGAGGGAAATATGTGTCTCTAATATGCTCATACATTTGGCAGGAGGTTAGGAAGTGCAGCTCAGTTTCCACCTCATTTTGTGGGCAGTGTGCACATAGCCTGTCTTCTCTTGAGAGCCAGGTCTGCCTACGGTGGCATTTCTCAATAGCAAGGCTATGCTCAATGAGTCTGTACATAGTCAAAGCTTTCCTTAAGTTTGGGTCAGTCACAGTGGTCAGGTATTCTGCCACTGTGTACTCTCTGTTTGTGGCCAAATAGCATTCTAGTTTGTGCTGTTTTTTGTTGTTGTTAATTCTCTCTCTCTGTTTTTTTTTCTGTCTCTTTTCAGTTGAACCACTTCCCCGGCTCGTTCCAGATAGGTCGTAAGGATCGTCTGTGGAGGAACCTGTCTAAGATGCAGGCTCAGTTTGGTAAGAGGGAGTTCAGCTTCTTCCCCCGCTCCTTCGTTCTCCCTCAGGACATCAAGCTGCTGAGGAAGGCCTGGGAGGACCGTGGTAGCAGGCAGAAATGGATCATCAAACCGGTAGGTGGTTAGTAGACTGCGTCTGAAATGGCCAAAAGTTAATGGGTTACCATTTGGGACATAGCCTTGGTGTTTCTTCTGAAGTGGATGTATTGGGATGTGTATTAGTACTGTATGTATAGTGAGACGAGCTCTAGTCTTGATCAATGTAATATAATTCCCTCTTGGTATATTTCCTCCTCTCTCTCTCTCTCTCTCTCTCTCTCCTGTTGCCCTAGCCTGCGTCTGCTCGGGGTATTGGGATCCAGGTTATTCACAAGTGGAGTCAGATGCCGCGCAAGAGACCACTGCTGGTGCAGAAGTACGTAAACTGCCTGGGAATGACAGACCCTTCTCCTAGTGGTGTGAATGGGATTGTAGCCTGGTCCCATATCGGTTTGTGCTGTCTTGCCAGCTTCTGACCATTTGGGACCAGGCTAGTGTGATTTGACCAGTAAACTGAACTGGGTTATGATAACAACATGCTATTGTCTCAAGGTCTTTTCTGAATGTTGTTTTGTGTTATCTCTCAGGTATCTTCACAAGCCCTACCTCATCAGTGGGAATAAGTTTGACCTGCGTATCTATGTGTACGTGTCATCTTACGACCCGCTCCGTGTTTACGTCTTCCAAGACGGACTTGTCCGCTTCGCCAGCGTCAGGTACGTCACCTGATCATCATCATCATCATCTCCATCTTTTGATAATGTTTGGTTACACTTTAGTTGAAGCCAGAAGATATGATGCTTTATAACAGTGATTGGGTTGTTTTGTGTAGATATTCCTCTTCCATGAAAAGCCTTAGCAACAAGTTCATGCACCTGACAAACTACAGCGTGAACAAGAAGAACTCCGAGTATCAGAGCAACGACAGTGACAAGGCCTGCCAGGGGCACAAGTGGTGAGCGAGGACGGGATGGGCTTATGTTAGCAGATAACAAGGCTTTTTCATTGGACAGATGGACTAATGTGTGTGTGTCCCCGTGTGTGTGTGTCCCCGTGTTTGTGTGTGTGTCCCCGTGTTTGTGTGTGTGTCCCGTGTGTGTGTGTGTGTGTGTGTGTGTCCCCGTGTGTGTGTGTGTGTGTGTGTGTCCCCGTGTGTGTGTGTCCCCGTGTGTGTGTGTGTGTGTGTGTGTCCCCGTGTGTGTGTGTGTGTATCTGTCCTGTGTGTGTGTGTGTGTGTATCTGTCCTGTGTGTGTGTGTGTGTGTCCGTGTGTGTGTGTGTCCCCGTGTGTGTGTGTGTGTCCCCGTGTGTGTGTGTGTGTCTGTGTGTGTCAGGGCTCTGAAGGCATTGTGGCAGTACCTAGGTTCCAGGGGGGTCAACACTACGCTGATCTGGGAGAAGATCAAGGACATCGTCATGAAGACCATCATTGCGTAGGTCACAGAATGAAATACTACACTTCCAGCGCCTTCTGAAAGTATTCATCCACCTTGACTTATTCCACATTGTAGTGTTACAGCCTGAATTCAAAATGGATTACATATTTATTTCCTCACCCATCTTTTATTTTATTTAACCTTTTATTTAACCTTTTATTTAACTAGGCAAGTCAGTTAAGAACATACTTATTTACAATGACGGCCTACACCGGCCAATCCCGGACGACACACAATGCCCCATAATGACAGTGAAAACATGTTTTTAGACATTTTTGCTAATTTATTGAAAATTAAATGCAGAAATATTACATTAAATAAGTATTCACACCCCTAAGGCAATACATGTTAGAATCACCTTTGGCAGTGATTACAGGTGTATCTTTCTGGGTAAATTTCTAAGAGCTTTGCACACCTGGATTGTACAATATTTTAACATCTTTAAACAATTCTTCAAGCTCTCTCAAGTTGGTTGTTGATCATTGCTAGACAGCCATTTTCATGTCTTGCCATAGATCTTCAAGCCAATTTAAGTCAAAACTGTAACTAGGCCACTCGGCAACATTTAATATCTTCTTGGTAAGCAACTCCAGTGTAGATTTGTCCATGCGTTTTAATTTATTGTCCTGCTGAAAGGTGAATTTGTCTCCGTGTCTGGTGGAAAGCAGACTGAACCAGGTTTTCCTCTAGGATTTTGCCTGTGCTTAGCTGTATTCCATTTATTCTTGTCAGTGGCAAGGACTAGGGAGTTTTTGGGGATAAGCATCCCCATAACATGATGCAGCCACCACCATGCTTGAAAATATAAAGAGTGGTACTCAGTGATGTGTTGTGTTGGATTTGCCCCAAACATAACGCTTTGTATTCAGGACATTAAGTTCATTTATTTGCTACATTTATTGCTGTTTTTACGTTAGTGCCTTATTGCAAACAGGATGCATGTTTTGTAATATTTTTATTCTGTACAGGCTTCCTTCTTTTCACTCTGTCATTTAGGTTATTATTGTGGAGTAACTACAATGTTGTTGATCCATCCTCAGTTTTCTCCTATCACAGCCATTAAACTCTGTAACTGTTTTAAAGTCACCATTGGCCTCATGGTGATATCCCTGAGCGGTTTCCTTCCTCTCCGGCAACTGAGTTAGGAAGGGCGCCTGTGTCTTTGTAGTGACTGGGTGTATTGATACACCATCCAAAGTGTAATTATACCATGCTCAAAGGGATATTCAATGTCTGTTTTCTTTTTTTTTTTTACCAATAGGTGCCCTTCTTTGCAAGGCATTTGAAAACTTCCCTGGTCTTTGTGGTTGAATCTGTGTTTGAAATTCACTGCTCGACTGAGGGACCTTACAGATAATTGTATGTGTGGGGTACAGAGATGAGGTAGTCATTCAAAAATCATATTCAACACTATTATTGCACACAGAGTGAGTCCATGCAACTTATTATGTGACTTGTTAAGCACATTTTTACTCCTGAACTTATTTAGGATTGCCTGAATGGGGTTCAATACTTATTTACTCAAGACATTTCAGCTTTTTATTTTTATTTTTTAAGTCTAAAAACATAATTCCACTTCGACATTATGGGGTATTGTCTGTAGGCCAGTGACACAGAATCTCAATTTAATCCATTTGAAATTCAAGCTGTAACACAACAAAATGTGGAAAAAGTAAAGGGGTATGAATACTTTCTTAAGGTACTGTATAAGGTCCCGCAGTTGACAGAGCAGAAACTATACCAAGGAACTGTCCGTAGATCGCGTGATGAGGCATATATCTGGGGAAGGGTATGGAACAATTTTTTTTGTGTATTGAAAAACTTTCCAAGAACACAGTGGTTTCCATCATTGGGAAATTGAAAAGATATGAACTACCCAGACTCTGCCTAGAGCTGGCCGTCCGACCAAACTGATCAACCGGGAAAGAAGGACCTTGGTCAGGGAGGTGACCAAAGAACCCAATGACCACTCTGACACAACTACAGAGTTCCTTGGCTGAGATGGGAGGACAGCAGTCTCTACAGCACTTCACCGATCTGGGCTTTATGGGAGAGAGGCCAGACGGAACCCACTCCTGAGAAAAAGGCACATGACAGCACGCCTGGAGTTTGCAAAAAGGCACCTGATAGACTTGAGCATAAGGCAAAAGATTCTGTGGTCTGATGAGACAAAAATGTAACTCTTGGCCTGGAGTAAAGCAGGCACCGCTCATCATCCGTCTAACACCATCGTGAAGTGTGGTGGCAGCATCATGCTATGGGGATGATTTTCAGCAGCAGGGACTGGTAGACTGGTCAGGATAGAGGGAACAATGAATGGAGCCAAATACAGGCAAATCCTTGATGAGAACCCGCTTCAGAGTGCAAACGACCTTAGACTGGGGCAAAGACTTACATTCCAACAGGACAATGACCCCAAGCCTACACCCAAAGCAATGCTGGAATGGCTTCAGTACTAGAATGTGAAAGTCCTTGAGTGGCCCAGCCAAAGCCCAGACTTGAATCCCATTTGAAAATGTGTGACTTGAAGATTGCTGTTCCCCGCTTGGCCCCATTTAAATTAACAGAGCTTGACAAAATCTTCAAGGAGGTATGGCAGAAAATCCCCAAATCCAGATGTGCAAAGCTGATACAGACCTACCCAAGACGACTCAAAGCTGTAATCCGCGCCAAAAGCGCTTCTACAAAGTACATACTCAGCGGTGTGAATACTTACACTTCCGGTCAAAAGTTTTAGAACACCTACTCATTCAAGGGTTTTCTTTATTTTGACTATTGTCTACATTGTAGAATAATAGTGAAGACATCAACTATGAAATAACACACATGGAATCATGTATTAACCAAAAAAGTGTTAAACAAATCAAAAATATATTTGAGATTCTTCAAATAGCACCCTTTGCCTTGATGACTGCTTTGCACTTTTTGGCATTATCTCAACCAGCTTCACCTGGAATGCTTTTCCAACAGTCCTTGAAGGAGTTCCCACATGTGCTGAGCACTTATTGGCTTCTTTTCCTTCACTCTGCGGTCCAACTCATCCCAAACCATCTCAATTTGGTTGAGGTCGGGTGATTGTGGAGGCCAGGTCATCTGATGCAGCACTCCATCACTCTTCTTCTTGGTAAAATAGCCCTTACACAGCCTGTTGAAAAACAAATGATAGTCCCGCTGCAGAATGCTGTGGTAGCCATGCTGGTTAAGTGTGCCTTGAATTCTAAATAAATCACAGACAGTGTCACCAGCAAAGCACCATAACACCTCCTCCTCCATGCTTTACGGTGGGAAAGACCAATGCGGAGATCATCCGTTCACCCACACTGCGTCTCAAAAAGACTTGGCGGTTGGAACCAAAAATCTCCAATTTGGACTCCAGACCAAAGGACACATTTCCACCAGTCTAATGTCCATTGCTTGTGTTTCTTGGCTCAAGCAAGTCTCTTCTTCTTATTGGTGTCCTTTTAGTAGTGGTTTCTTTGCAGCAATTCGACCATGAAGGCCTGATTTCATGCAGTCTCCTCTGAACAGTTGATGTTGAGATGTGTCTGTTACTTGAACTCTGAAGCATTTATTTGGGCTGCAATTTCTGAGGCTGGAAACTCTAATGAACTTATCCTCTGCAGCAGAGGTAACTCTGGGTCTTCCATTCCTGTGGCGGTCCTCATGAGAGCCAGTTTCATCATAGCGCTTGATGGTTTTTGCGACTGCACTTGAAGAAACTTTCAAAGTTCTTGAAATGTTCCGTATTGACTGACCTTCATGTCTTAAAGTAATGATGGACTGTCGTTTCTCTTTGCTTATTTGAGCTGTTGTTGCCATAATATGGACTTGGTCTTTTACCAAATAGGGCTATCTTCTGTATACCACCCCTACCTTGTCAAAACACAACTGATTGGCTCAAACGCATTAAGAAGGAAATAAATTCCACAAATTACCTTTTTAAGAAGGCACACCTGTTAATTGAAATGCATTCCAGGTGACTACCTCATGAAGCTGGTTGAGAGAATGCCAAGATTGTGCAAAGCTGTCAAGGCAAAGGGTGGCTATTTGAAGAATCTCAAATATAAAATATATTTTGATGTGATTAACACTTTTTTGGTTACTACATGATTCCATATGTGTTATTTCATAGTTTTGATGTCTTCACTATTATTCTACAATGTAGAAAATATTCAAAATAAAGAAAAAAAAACTTGAATGAGTAGGTGTTCTAAAACCTTTGACCAGTAGATTAAATTAAATATTTATGTATTTAATTTTCAATACATTTGCTAAATTGTTGTTTTTCTCAGCCATTTTGAATTCAGGCTGTAACACAACAAAATGTGGAATAAGTCAAGGGGTATGAATACTTTCTGAAAGCACTGTATTATAGTGTATCTAAGTCCGAGTTAAATACAACACTTATTATATACAGAACAAAAATATTAACACAACATGCAACAATATCAAAGGTTTTACTGAGTTACAGTTCATATGAGGAAATCAGTCAATTGAAATAAATTCAATAGGCCCCTAATCTATGGATTTCAGATGACTGGGAATACAGATATGCATCTGTTGGTCACAATGGGCCTCAGGATCTAGTCACAGTATTTCTGTGCATTCAAATTGCCACCGATTAAAATGCAATTGTGTTCGTTGTCCGTAGCTTATGCCTGCCCGTACCATAACCCCACTGCCACCATGGGGCACTCCGTCAACAACGTTGACATCAGCAAACCTCTCGCCCACACGACGCCATACACATGGTCTGCGGTTGTGAGGCTGGTTGGATGTACTGCCAAATTCTCTAAAATGACGTTGGAGGTAGCTTATGGTCGAGAAATGAACATTTTTTTAATTCTCTGGCAACAGCTCCGTTGGACATTTCTGCAATCAGCATGTCAATTGCACGCTCCCTCAACTTGAGACACCTGTGGCATTGTGTTGTGTGACACAACTGCACATTTTAGAGTGGCCTTTTATTGTGCCCAGCACAAGGTGCACCTGTGTAATGATCATGCTGTTCAATCAGCTTCTTGATATGCCACACCTGTCAGGTGGATGGATTATCTTGGCAAAGGAGAAATGCCCACTGACAGGGATGTGAACAAATTTCTACACAACATTTTGAGAGAAATAAGCTTTTTGTGTGTATGGGGAAAGTTCTGGGATCTTTTTTATTTCAGGTCATAAAACATGGGACCAACACTTTACATGTTGAGTGTTTTTGTTCAGTGTAGTATCTATGGTCACAGAGTTAAATACAACACTAATTATAGTATCTATGGCGTAAGTCTTTTAATGAAGCTGTGGCATTATGTGTATCCCATTTTGAGTAATGAATTATGTCTTGTTACCACAGTCTGCAGGTATAATGCTTTAAAACTTGTTATAAGCATGTATGAGCATTTTTTAAAAATGTATTATAATCTGTTTTTGTCTCTCTATATATATCAGGTCTGACACGTATGTGAACACACGTGTCAAGATGCACCTGCGCTCCCCCTACAGCTGCCATGAGCTGTTTGGCTTTGACGTCATGCTGGATGAGAACCTCAAGCCTTGGGTGCTGGAGGTCAATATATCTCCAAGGTAACAGACGGATCATTCTAGCTGATAAAATACACTTGGGGAAAAATGCCCCTCAGACTATGGATTTTCTATTCAGCTTTAGTTTTATTACAACACCTTACCCTGTGCATTGTGTGAGCAGTGTTCTGCCTCGTATCAGTCTCGCTGATTGTGGCTTACTGACCCTCTGTGTATTCCTGCAGTTTGCACTCTGTCCTTCTGTCACTCCTTCATTCCCTCTCTCTCTATCAGCCTCCACTCCAACACAGCTCTGGACGTCGCCATTAAGGGTCAGATGATCAGAGATGTGTTGAACCTGGCGGGTTTCGTTCTGCCTCGGAGAGAGGTGCGCAGCTCCGCCAGCAGGTCAGTCACTGTCATTACACCACTGATCACTGCCGGTCCCGATTCCATCCCTTTCCCTTTCCCTTGGCCCTAACCCATCGATCTTTGCAGATCTGTAAGGTGGAATCAATATGGCTCCGTCACTACACTGCTTATACCTTTCTAGATCCTTCCGATCTGTAAACATTGAAGTGGAAGGGGGTAGGGAGTAATTAGGAATTTCTACTGGACTCACTCAACAGCCCATAAGACAATAGTGGTGTTCATCAATATCTTATTGTTTTTGCTTTGTGGATTGGTGTAATGACTTGGTTTGTGTTCTGTTGTGTGTTTTTCAGTGGAGGAACCTGGGAGAGAACCAGACCAGATATTTCTACTGATGAAAAAGTCAAACGGGCCTTCTACCTGAGCCAGTGCTTCGCAGACCAGGTACGTTCATGCAGCCCTGTCAGATGCTCCACGCAACTACTGGGAACTTTCCCAGACTTCAAGTCGTAAAGTCCGACGTGTGTTCAAGTCCAGGTCTTCCTGTGGTCTTCTACCGATCGGGTTGGTTAAGCGTCCAGAACTCCAAGCTAGCTAGCTAGCTAGCTAGTTACCTTGGAGGTTTCTCAGACGATCGATGCTGTAACTTGTCAGTCTGAGCTTATATTAATATAGGGGAAACACTGAAATCCAGCTATGTATAAAACCCCACTGAACCCTCTGGTTCCTCAAGACCCACTGAACCCCCTGGTTCCTCAAGACCCACTGAACCCCCTGGTTCCTCAAGACCCACTGAACCCTCTGGTTCCTTTCTCTCTGTAGGACTCCTCCTCCATCCTGGACGTTATGACTCCAGAGGACGTGCGTGTCCTGGCTGAGACGGAGGACGAGCTGAGCAGGAAGGGAGAGTTTGAACGGGTGTTCCCCTCCCACTGCTCCTCACGATACCTACGCTTCTTCGAACACCCGCGCTACCTCAACATCCTGCTCAACCAGTGGGAGACCAAGTATGGACAGAACAAGAGTGAAGGTAGGTTGGTCTGTCTGTCTGTCTGTCTGGATACGTCTCAACTGGCACCCTTTTCACTTTATAGTGCACTTCTTTTGACCAGGACCAATGGGCAATGAACTATAGAGGGAATGGGGGTGCCAGTTGGAACATCCACCCTGTGTGTACGGTTGGTTGTGTGGCTGAATGCTCAGTGCTCAGTCATTACCCTTCCATCTGTAACCACTAGGTCCACCAACAGCTACTGTTGTTTCCTTATGTCTTGTTCCTAGGAGTCGGTGTGCTGAGGGCTTTCTGTCAGAAAGGAGTCCATCTGGGTACGGAGGACCCTGCACATATAGTGAGTATTGGCTCTCTGTGAATGATGTTCATTTAAAGAAACGCTCGTTTTTATATTTATCTGGAGTTACTCTGCTGTGTTTGTAAACTATTGAGAAGTTGTTTTTCTCTGGTTTTTTTTTTTATCTAGTGGTCCAAGTCGACCTACGTTCCCAAGTTTGATTACCCCACCAGGCAGGAGCCAATCAGATCGAGGTAGGTGGAGACGCACGCCCTCTCCTTGTCGAGTTCATCATAGACCCTCTTTAGGCAGCCTTTTTTTACCAGATCACAATATTTTCAAAGGAACTAACTCTGTTAACACACAGTGACGCAAGGAATTTCTCTCCATTCTTTCTCCTAAATAAGTCGCTGTTCCAGTGTGGTGGTGAGCCACAGAACCAGGTCCCAGCCAGACCAGGAAGAGTACTGTTTCAACGGGGAGGTGCAGAATGTCACCACCTCCCTCCCAGACATCGGCGTCCTGGGCTCCCCCAGCCCCTCTCCCTCCCTTAGGGGTTAGGGGGTTAGGCTGTCTCACTGGAGCTGGGATATCCTAACCGCACCGTAACACTGTTGATTAGACACCTTGGGCTTCCAAAAGAACCACACAAACATCACACACATTCACAGTTTGGGAAGGAGATGTGTATAGTGTGTGTGTGTGTGTGGGGGGGGGTTTATCAACCATTGCTGGGTGCTCAAGGCTCTCCCCTAACCCTTCTCTTGGTGCGGAGGTATATTTCACTTTTCACTCTATAGTCTTAACTGGAGTTGGAGAGATGGAGAACACTAACAGCTGGAGAAGTGGAGAGGGGGGAACTAACAGGTGGAGAAGTGGAGAGGGGGGAACTAACAGGTGGAGAAGTGGAGAGGGGGGAACTAACAGGTGGAGAAGTGGAGAGGGGGGAACTAACAGGTGGAGAGGGGGGAACTAACAGGTGGAGAAGTGGAGAGGGGGGAACTAACAGGTGGAGAGGGGGGAACTAACAGGTGGAGAGGGGGGAACACTAACAGGTGGAGAGGGGGGAACTAACAGGTGGAGAGGGGGGAACTAACAGGTGGAGAGGGGGGAACACTTAACAGCTGGAGAGGGGGGAACTAACAGGTGGAGAGGGGGGAACTAACAGGTGGAGAGGGGGGAACTAACAGGTGGAGAGGGGGGAACTAACAGGTGTATCTGATGTGATGTACTGGCCAAATTGATGACTGTTTAGATCACAGAGTTTTCTGATGGCGTTTCCATATTGTGGAGTGATGGAGCTGGATAGGGGAGGAAGGGGCTTCTCTCTGGACCGGTTGGACAGACAGCAACTTTGGCCAATTGGCTGAGGGGAACCATGTCTGCGTAGTAACACGTCCAATCAGATTCCACCCCTAGATGTGTTTACAGTTCATTCGTGGTACTAACTATGGGGTGGGTATCTCTCTGTAGTCAGCCCTTGGTACTAACTATGGGGTGGGTATCTCTCTGCAGTCAGCCCTTGGTACTAACTATGGGGTGGGTATCTCTCTGCAGTCAGCCCTTGGTACTAACTATGGGGTGGGTATCTATCTGCAGTCAGCCCTTGGTACTAACTATGGGGTGGGTATCTATCTGCAGTCAGCCCTTGGTACTAACTATGGGGTGGGTATCTCTCTGCAGTCAGCCCTTGGTACTAACTATGGGGTGGGTATCTATCTGCAGTCAGCCCTTGGTACTAACTATGGGGTGAGTATCTATCTGCAGTCAGCCCTTGGTACTAACTATGGGGTGGGTATCTATCTGCAGTCAGCCCTTGGTACTAACTATGGGGTGGGGATCTATCTGCAGTCAGCCCTTGGTACTAACTATGGGGTGGGTATCTCTCTGCAGTCAGCCCTTGGTACTAACTATGGGGTGGGTATCTATCTGCAGTCAGCCCTTGGTACTAACTATGGGGTGGGTATCTGTCTGCAGTCAGCCCTTGGTACTAACTATGGGGTGGGTATCTGTCTGCAGTCAGCCCTTGGTACTAACTATGGGGTGGGTATCTCTCTGCAGTCAGCCCTTGGTACTAACTATGGGGTGGGTATCTCTCTGCAGTCAGCCCTTGGTACTAACTATGGGGTGGGTATCTCTCTGCAGTCAGCCCTTGGTACTAACTATGGGGTGGGTATCTCTCTGCAGTCAGCCCTTGGTACTAACTATGGGGTGGGTATCTATCTGCAGTCAGCCCTTGGTACTAACTATGGGGTGGGTATCTATCTGCAGTCAGCCCTTGGTACTAACTATGGGGTGGGTATCTCTCTGCAGTCAGCCCTTGGTACTAACTATGGGGTGGGTATCTCTCTGCAGTCAGCCCTTGGTACTAACTATGGGGTGGGTATCTATCTGCAGTCAGCCCTTGGTACTAACTATGGGGTGGGTATCTCTCTGCAGTCAGCCCTTGGTACTAACTATGGGGTGGGTATATATCTGCAGTCAGCCTTGGTATCTCTCTGCAGTCAGCCCTTTCTACTAACTATAGGGTGGGTATCTCTCTGCAGTCAGCCCTTGCTACTAACTATGGGGTGGGTATCTCTCTGCAGTCAGCCTAGCTACTAACTATGGGGTGGGTATCTCTCTGCAGTCAGCCCTTGCTCCTAACTATGGGGTGGGTATCTATCTGCAGTCAGCCCTGCTACTAACTATGGGGTGGGTATCTATCTGCAGTCAGCCCTTGGTACTAACTATGGGGTGGGTATCTATCTGCAGTCAGCCCTTGGTACTAACTATGGGGTGGGTATCTCTCTGCAGTCAGCCCTTGCTCCTAACTATGGGGTGGGTATCTCTCTGCAGTCAGCCCTTGCTACTAACTATGGGGTGGGTATCTATCTGCAGTCAGCCCTTGCTACTAACTATGGGGTGGGTATCTCACTGCAGTCAGCCCTTGGTACTAACTATGGGGTGGGTATCTCTCTGCAGTCAGCCCTTGGTACTAACTATGGGGTGGGTATCTATCTGCAGTCAGCCCTTGGTACTAACTATGGGGTGGGTATCTATCTGCATCCATTTGGCTGGTCATTTTACATATGCTTATAATATGTGAATTTTTTTAAACATAATTGAAATTGTAATATTTGTTAAAAATAAAGAGATATTTCTATAAATTGTATTACAAATTGTACTATTAGTCCCAGACTGGGAAATAACTGCTCAGGTTCAAGTTTTCATATTAAAACTGATATTTGAAGAATACTGACTAATTCCCGTCTATTCCTTGAAATACAATTTTAGAAATTTGAGGGGCATAGCAACCTCATTGTGACAGTGTAGGTCGTTTTCAACATATCCAGGAGAAATGCATTGCATTTGATCTTTTAACAAAAGGGATTGTTTGGTAGATTTTTACAATGATCTACCAGCCAAGCAATAGATAAATGACGGTATGGGCGGCAGGTAGCCTAGCGGTTAAGAGCGTTGGGCCAGTAACTGAAAGGTCTCTGGTTCGAATCCCGAGCCGTCTAGGTGACGACAACTGTCGCTACCCTTGAGCAAGGCACTTTTAACCTAATTGCTCCTGTTAGTAGCTCTGGATAAGAGCGTCTGCTAAATGACTAAAACGTACGACTAAAACAACACAATGATCAAGCAGTTAAATGTCCATTTATAAAACTAAAGTGGGTCAATGCTTTTGAGGAAAGATTGCCAAAGATGACCCCCCCCCCCCCCCCCCCTGTGGATGCTTGAGATGAGGCTGTGTGGAATGCCCCAGGGCACGCAGGCTGGGTTGGGAAACAAATACTTTAGACACTTAACAGTGTGATGGGGGATGGAGAGAAGCAGTGAATCAAGTTTAGGTACACACCGTAATAACCCACTAATAGAGGGTTTCTTAAGCTATCAAAGTGGGCCCTGGGGATGTGAGAGGTGGGTCTCGAGTTATGAGAATACTTCTGTACTGAACAAAAATATAAATGCAACGTGTAAAGCGTTGGTCCCATTTTTCCATGAGCTGAATTAAAAGATCCCATACATTTTTCCATATGCACAAAAAGCTTTCTCTCATTTTGTGCTCAAATTTGTTTACATCCCTGTTAGTGAGCATTTCTCCTTTGCCAAGATAATCCATCCACCTGGTAGGTGTGGCATATCAAGGATCTGTTTAAACTGCATGATCATTACACATGCGCACAATAAAAGGCCACTCTAAAATGTGGAGTTTTGTCACAGATGTCTCAAGTTTTGAGAGAGCGTGCAATTGGAATGTCCCAACAGATCTGTTGCCAGAGAATGGAATGTTCATTTCTTGACCATAAGCCGCCTCCAATGCCTTTTTAGAGAATGTGTGGCAGTACGTCCAACCGGTCTCACAACCGTGTAACCACGCCAGCCCAGGACCTCCACATCCGACGACTTCACCTGCGGGATCGTCTGAGGACGGTGCTGAGGAGAGTGTGGGCCTATGCCGCCCATAGCTGTCCAGTCATTGAAATCCATAGATCAGGGCCTAATTAATTAATTTCAGTTGACTGATCTCCTTCTATGAACTGTATCTCAGTAAAATCTTTGAAATTGTTGCATGTAGCGTTTTATATTTTTGTTCGGTATATAATCTCACACTTTGTAAAGGATTATCTGGTTTTAATGTCCATTCTAGAATGCCCTTCTAACCAATGAGAAACGAGTATTCAACAATGCTGTGGTATAATTAAGCAATAAGGCCAGAGGGGGTGTGGTATATGACCAATATACCATGGTTAAGGGCTGTTCTAAGCTGCACCGAGTGCCTGGATACAGCCCTTAGCAGTGGTATATTGGCCATATAACTCAAACCCCAGAGGTGCCTTACTGATATTATAAACTGGTTACCAACGTAATTAGAAGAGTAAAAATAAACGTTTTGTCATACCCGTGGTATATGGTCTGATATACCACGGCTTTCAGCCAATCAGCGTTCATGGCTCGAACCACCCAGTTTATAATTCTTATTAATTTGGGTCACAGGAGGACGGTAAATATCTCATTTGAGTCTTGAGCTGAAAGAGTTTAAGAACCCCTGTACTAATATATGCAAGATAACACACAGATATACGCATAATTTTTTTTTTTTAATACTGTGTAAAAACCATTGAATAATTAGCCAGCTAATATACTGTAAATATCTTAATATTTCGATATAATTCCTGCCCTAGAGTGGAAATGCTTGTTGATGGAGGCTACTTAAACATTGTGATTTTCGACGTTGTGATTTTCTCTGTAGTGGAGAAACATCAACAAGTAGGAAGCTGTCAGTGTAACTAGCTAGCATGCTAACCTTAGCAAGCTAATGTTATCTGTTGTTGCTGTTTTTCTTTTTTCTTTTTTTTACTGCAACGTATTCAAAAGATTCAAATGTAGTTGGAGCTGAATTCCACGAAGCCTGGTTTCATCAGAAACTGGGAGATATGGGGGGGGAGATATGTACCTGTACAGAGGGATAGGCCAACAAGTGATATGTTTCAGTAAGATTGTATTTTTAGCGTTTATAGCAATGGTTATTAATTGTACTGCAGGGATGGAACGTAAGTCGAAAAAAATTGAGGTTGGGGTGGCAGCTGCAGAGAGGTATTTGGGTGTGCGAGACCTGACAGCAGTAGAGTTACAGGCTGTGTTAAGTGGTGGTGTCCCATCATTTCAGGTTGAGGGCATGAGGTAGGAATGAATATACGGAGAAGGGTAATCATTTTGAATTTGTGAGTGTAGTGTTAGATGGTAGGGTATTTCTTTTATTTTCTTTTCTTTTTCAAGCAAAATATAAGGGAGTTGTCCTCCAGTGTAGTAGGTGGCGGTAATGCAACAAATTGGATGCCAACCGCCGTTAAACCTCATTGAAGAAGAAGAAGCAGAAGAAAGAAGGTTTCTAGCTGCACCAATCAAAGCAGTGAAGCGTGTAGTCGTGACGCAATACTTTAGTGGTCAAAACCAATCATCTTGGGGCGACGGGGGAGCAAAATGCAATCGTATCACGCAATTAATACCATTTATAAAGTGGTCAGATATATTATATTATACAGATGGATTATGTACATTTTCTGGTAAAAAAAAGTGGAGATGTTTGGCTCAGCTCAGTCGCTACTTGCAAAGAGGAAGAACTTTGCAGCTGTTTCTGATGAATAAATAATGCCATGCTGGTGGGTGGAAACATTCAAATAAAACCCAGCCCTGAAAAGAAACGATGTCTGAAAAGTATTAGCACATAAAAATCATAGTGGAAATACACGGCATTGACATGGAAAAAATCAGAAGTCTCCACTTCAAGCCCAAAAATATAATACTTTGACTAAAACTATGACTTATTGACTTCAATCGTTGTGCAACATCATGGGTACGCTGTGGGCATCATCTTTCAGTTGGGCATCATCTTTCAGTTGGGCATCATCTTTTCAAAAGTGCATTTTCGCACTTGGTACTTTAAATCTCTTAATGTTGAGTTGGCTTCCGGTGGGTCTGTGATACATGCAGCCTCTGAGTGCTCCCTGTGGGGGAGGTTGTTAAACGATACCCTTCAAATATGTCAAGTGTTTTTTTAAATAGTATTTTAATAATCATACTTAAGCATTCTTCTATTCAGTCTTTTTCAGTGCCTCATAAACCTGTCCAGTTGCTTTTTGATGCGCCATGCCATGTCCTGGTGAGCGAGAGGGATATTACAGCGGGCTCGGTCTCAACTGGCACCATAATCCCTATATAGTGCACTAGTTTTGACCAGAGCCCTATTGCACTATATATGTAATAGGGCTCCATTTGGGACTGGTCCCATCAAGGCACATAGGCGTCAGGTCACGGAGGTATAAATAGCGTTGTCTGTAATGGCAGTGCAGTGAAATTCTAACACCAGGAGAGGCTGGCATACAAGTTGCAGAGTAAGACATCTTAAAGAGGACACCACCAGTCATCGTATTTTTACTTGTCAGCTTTCAGTTTCATTTACTGAGAGTTATTTTTCTGTAGTGTTGAACTTTTACATCTTTAATTTTACAGGTTATATTGTTTGATTGATATACTAATTTCTAAATGGCTTGATCAGATATTAGTTATGTCTGTTAACATTGTAAAAGCAGCTTAAATCAGCTTTTAGCAAACGTGCCGATGCCAAAGCACCTGCTTTTAAAACTGATAGAGAATGTAATCGCTAAGTTGTTTATTTTAATACACTTTTAAGAATGCAGGTAGACAAAAACCTAACACCAATACCTTTTGGATCCTTACCTGTCCCTGCCATACTGATCTAAAGCTGAGTCACTGCTGCTCCTTACCTGTCCCTGCCATACTGATCTAAAGCTGAGTCACTGCTGCTCCTTACCTGTCCCTGCCATACTAATCTAAAGCTGAGTCATTGCTGCTCCTTGCCTGTCCCTGCCATACTGATCTAAAGCTGAGTCACTGCTGCTCCTTGCCTGTCCCTGCCATACTGATATAAAGCTGAGTCACTGCTGCTCCTTGCCTGTCCCTGCCATACTGATCTAAAGCTGAGTCACTGTTGCTCCTTGCCTGTCCCTGCCATACTGATCTAAAGCTGAGTCACTGCTGCTCCTTGCCTGTCCCTACCATACTGATCTAAAGCTGAGTCACTGCTGCTCCTTGCCTGTCCCTACCATACTGATCTAAAGCTGAGTCACTGCTGCTCCTTGCCTGTCCCTGCCATACTGATCTAAAGCTGAGTCACTGCTGCTCCTTGCCCGTCCCTGCCATACTGATCTAAAGCTGAGTCACTGCTGCTCCTTGCCCGTCCCTGCCATACTGATCTAAAGCTGAGTCACTGCTGCTCCTTGCCTGTCCCTGCCATACTGATCTAAAGCTGAGTCACTGCTGCTCCTTGCCTGTCCCTGCCATACTGATCTAAAGCTGAGTCACTGCTGTTCCTTGCCTGTCCCTGCCATACTGATCTAAAGCTGAGTCACTGCTGTTCCTTGCCTGTCCCTGCCATACTGATCTAAAGCTGAGTCACTGCTGCTCCTTGCCTGTCCCTGCCATACTGTTCTAAAGCTGAGTCACTGCTGCTCCTTGCCTGTCCCTGCCAAACTGATCTAAAGCTGAGTCACTGCTGCTCCTTGCCTGTCCCTGCCAAACTGATCTAAAGCTGAGTCACTGCTGCTCCTTGCCTGTCCCTGCCATACTGATATAAAGCTGAGTCACTGCTGCTCCTTGCCTGTCCCTGCCATACTGATCTAAAGCTGAGTCACTGCTGCTCCTTGCCTGTCCCTGCCATACTGATCTAAAGCTGAGTCACTGCTGCTCCTTGCCTGTCCCTGCCATACTGATCTAAAGCTGAGTCACTACTGCTCCTTGCCTGTCCCTGCCATACTGATCTAAAGCTGAGTCACTGCTGCTCCTTACCTGTCCCTGCCATACTAATCTAAAGCTGAGTCATTGCTGCTCCTTGCCTGTCCCTGCCATACTGATCTAAAGCTGAGTCACTGCTGCTCCTTGCCTGTCCCTAACATACTGATCTAAAGCTGAGTCACTGCTGTTCCTTGCCTGTCCCTGCCATACTGATCTAAAGCTGAGTCACTGCTGCTCCTTGCCTGTCCCTGCCATACTGATCTAAAGCTGAGTCACTGCTGCTCCTTGCCTGTCCCTGCCATACTGATCTAAAGCTGAGTCACTGCTGCTCCTTGCCTGTCCCTGCCATACTGATCTAAAGCTGAGTCACTGCTGCTCCTTGCCTGTCCCTGCCATACTGATCTAAAGCTGAGTCACTGCTGCTCCTTACCTGTCCCTGCCATACTGATCTAAAGCTGAATCATTGCTGCTCCTTGCCTGTCCTGCATACTGATCTAAAGCTGAGTCACTGCTGCTCCTTGCCTGTCCCTGCCATACTGATATAAAGCTGAGTCACTGCTGCTCCTTGCCTGTCCCTGCCATACTGATCTAAAGCTGAGTCACTGCTGCTCCTTGCCTGTCCCTGCCATACTGATCTAAAGCTGAGTCACTACTGCTCCTTGCCTGTCCCTGCCATACTAATCTAAAGCTGAGTCATTGCTGCTCCTTGCCTGTCCCTGCCATACTGATCTAAAGCTGAGTCACTGCTGCTCCTTGCCTGTCCCTGCCAAACTGATCTAAAGCTGAGTCACTGCTGCTCCTTGCCTGTCCCTGCCATACTGATCTAAAGAGGAGTCACTGCTGCTCCTTGCCTGTCCCTGCCATACTGATCTAAAGCTGAGTCACTGCTGCTCCTTACCTGTCCCTGCCATACTGATCTAAAGCTGAGTCATTGCTGCTCCTTGCCTGTCCCTACCATACTGATCTAAAGCTGAGTCACTGCTGCTCCTTGCCTGTCCCTGCCATACTGATATAAAGCTGAGTCACTGCTGCTCCTTGCCTGTCCCTGCCATACTGATCTAAAGCTGAGTCACTGCTGCTCCTTGCCTGTCCCTGCCATACTGATCTAAAGCTGAGTCACTACTGCTCCTTGCCTGTCCCTGCCATACTGATCTAAAGCTGAGTCACTGCTGCTCCTTACCTGTCCCTGCCATACTAATCTAAAGCTGAGTCATTGCTGCTCCTTGCCTGTCCCTGCCATACTGATCTAAAGCTGAGTCACTGCTGCTCCTTGCCTGTCCATGCCATACTGATCTAAAGCTGAGTCACTGCTGTTCCTTGCCTGTCCCTGCCATACTGATCTAAAGCTGAGTCACTGCTGCTCCTTGCCTGTCCTGCCATACTGATCTAAAGCTGAGTCACTGCTGCTCCTTGCCTGTCCCTGCCATACTGATCTAAAGCTGAGTCATTGCTGCTCCTTGCCTGTCCCTGCCATACTGATCTAAAGCTGAGTCACTGCTGCTCCTTGCCTGTCCCTGCCAAACTGATTTAAAGCTGAGTCACTGATGCTCCTTGCCTGTCCCTGCCATACTGATCTAAAGCTGAGTCACTGCTGCTCCTTGCCTTTCCTGCCATACTGATCTAAAGCTGAGTCACTGCTGCTCCTTGCCTGTCCCTGCCATACTGATCTAAAGCTGAGTCACTGTTGCTCCTTGCCTGTCCCTGCCATACTGATCTAAAGCTGAGTCACTGCTGCTCCTTGCCTGTCCCTGCCATACTGTTCTAAAGCTGAGTCACTGCTGCTCCTTGCCTGTCCCTGCCATACTGATCTAAAGCTGAGTCACTGCTGCTCCTTGCCTGTCCCTGACATACTGATCTACAGCTGAGTCACTGCTGCTCCTTGCCTGTCCCTGCCATACTGATCTAAAGCTGAGTCACTGCTGCTCCTTGCCTGTCCCTGCCATACTGATCTAAAGCTGAGTCACTGCTGCTCCTTGCCTGTCCCTGCCATACTGATCTAAAGCTGAGTCACTGCTGCTCCTTGCCTGTCCCTGCCATACTGATCTAAAGCTGAGTCACTGCTGCTCCTTGCCTGTCCCTGCCATACTGATCTAAAGCTGAGTCACTGCTGCTCCTTGCCTGTCCTGCCATACTGATCTAAAGCTGAGTCACTGCTGCTCCTTGCCTTTCCCTGCCATACTGATCTAAAGCTGAGTCACTGCTGCTCCTTGCCTGTCCCTGCCATACTGATCTAAAGCTGAGTCACTGCTGCCTCTTGCCTGTCCCTGCCAAACTGATCTAAAGCTGAGTCACTGCTGCTCCTTGCCTGTCCCTGCCATACTGATCTAATGCTGAGTCACTGCTGCTCCTTGCTTTCCCTGCCATACTGATCTAAAGCTGAGTCACTGCTGCTCCTTGCCTGTCCCTGCCATACTGATCTAAAGCTGAGTCACTGCTGCTTCTTGCCTGTCCCTGCCATACTGATCTAAAGCTGAGTCACTGCTGCTCCTTGCCTGTCCCTGCCATACTGATCTAAAGCTGAGTCACTGCTGTTCCTTGCCTGTCCCTGCCATACTGATCTAAAGCTGAGTCACTGCTGCTCCTTGCCTGTCCCTGCCATACTGATCTAAAGCTGAGTCACTGCTGCCTCTTGCCTGTCCCTGCCAAACTGATCTAAAGCTGAGTCACTGCTGCTCCTTGCCTGTCCCTGCCATACTGATCTAATGCTGAGTCACTGCTGCTCCTTGCCTGTCCCTGCCATACTGATCTAAAGCTGAGTCACTGCTGTTCCTTGTCTGTCCATGCCATACTGATCTAAAGCTGAGTCACTGCTGCTCCTTGACTGTCCCTTCCAAACTAATCTTAAGCTGAGTCACTGCTGCTCCTTGCCTGTCCCTGCCAAACTGATCTAAAGCTTAGTCACTGCTGCTCCTTGCCTGTCCCTGCCATACTGATCTAAAGAGGAGTCACTGCTGCTCCTTGCCTGTCCCTGCCATACTGATCTAAAGATGAGTCACTGCTGCTCCTTGCCTGTCCCTGCCATACTGATCTAAAGCTGAGTCACTGCTGCTCCTTGCCTGTCCATGCCATACTGATCTAAAGCTGAGTCACTGCTGCTCCTTGCCTGTCCCTGCCATACTGATCTAAAGCTGAGTCACTGCTGCTCCTTGCCTGTCCCTGCCATACTGATCTAAAGCTGAGTCACTGCTGCTCCGTGCCTGTCCCTGCCATACTGATCTAAAGCTGAGTCACTGCTGCTCCTTGCCTGTCCCTGCCATACTGATCTAAAGCTGAGTCACTGCTGCTCCTTGCCTGTCCCTGCCATACTTATCTAAAGCTGAGTCACTGCTGCTCCTTGACTGTCCCTGCCATACTGATCTAAAGCTGAGTCACTGCTGCTCCTTGCCTGTCCCTGCCATACTGATCTAAAGCTGAGTCACTGCTGCTCCTTGCCTGTCCCTGCCATACTGATCTAAAGCTGAGTCACTGCTGCTCCTTGCCTGTCCCTGCCATACTGATCTAAAGCTGAGTCACTGCTGCTCCTTGCCTGTCCCTGCCATACTGATCTAAAGCTGAGTCACTGCTGCTCCTTGCCTGTCCCTGCCATACTGATCTAAAGCTGAGTCACTGCTGCTCCTTGCCTGTCCATGCCATACTGATCTAAAGCTGAGTCACTGCTGCTCCTTGCCTGTCCCTGCCATACTGATCTAAAGCTGAGTCACTGCTGCTCCTTGCCTGTCCCTGCCATACTGATCTAAAGCTGAGTCACTGCTGCTCCTTGCCCGTCCCTGCCATACTGATCCGAAGCTGAGTCACTGCTGCTCCTTGCCCGTCCCTGCCATACTTATCTAAAGCTGAGTCACTGCTGCTCCTTGCCCGTCCCTGCCATACTTATCTAAAGCTGAGTCACTTCTGCTCCTTGCTTGTCCCTGCCATACTGATCTAATGCTGAGTCACTGCTGCTCCTTGCCTGTCCCTGCCATACTGATCTAAAGCTGAGTCACTGCTGCTCCTTGCCTGTCCCTGCCATACTGATCTAAAGCTGAGTCACTGCTGCTCCTTGCCTGTCCCTGCCATACTGATCTAAAGCTGAGTCACTGCTGCTCCTTGCCTGTCCCTGCCATACTGATCTAAAGCTGAGTCACTGCTGCTCCTTGCCTGTCCCTGCCATACTGATCTAAAGCTGAGTCACTGCTGCTCCTTGCCTGTCCCTGCCATACTGATCTAAAGCTGAGTCACTGCTGCTCCTTGCCCGTCCCTGCCATACTGATCTAAAGAGGAGTCACTTCTGCTCCTTGCCCGTCCCTGCCATACTGATCTAAAGCTGAGTCACTGCTGCTCCTTGCCCGTCCCTGCCATACTGATCTAAAGCTGAGTCACTGCTGCTCCTTGCCTGTCCCTGCCATACTGATCTAAAGCTGAGTCACTGCTGCTCCTTGCCTGTCCCTGCCATACTGATCTAAAGCTGAGTCACTGCTGCTCCTTGCCTGTCCCTGCCATACTTATCTAAAGCTGAGTCACTGCTGCTCCTTGACTGTCCCTGCCATACTGATCTAAAGCTGAGTCACTGCTGCTCCTTGCCTGTCCCTGCCATACTGATCTAAAGCTGAGTCACTGCTGCTCCTTGCCCGTCCCTGCCATACTGATCCGAAGCTGAGTCACTGCTGCTCCTTGCCCGTCCCTGCCATACTTATCTAAAGCTGAGTCACTGCTGCTCCTTGCCCGTCCCTGCCATACTTATCTAAAGCTGAGTCACTTCTGCTCCTTGCTTGTCCCTGCCATACTGATCTAATGCTGAGTCACTGCTGCTCCTTGCCTGTCCCTGCCATACTGATCTAAAGCTGAGTCACTGCTGCTCCTTGCCTGTCCCTGCCATACTGATCTAAAGCTGAGTCACTGCTGCTCCTTGCCTGTCCCTGCCATACTGATCTAAAGCTGAGTCACTGCTGCTCCTTGCCTGTCCCTGCCATACTGATCTAAAGCTGAGTCACTGCTGCTCCTTGCCTGTCCCTGCCATACTGATCTAAAGCTGAGTCACTGCTGCTCCTTGCCTGTCCCTGCCATACTGATCTAAAGCTGAGTCACTGCTGCTCCTTGCCTGTCCCTGCCATACTGATCTAAAGCTGAGTCACTGCTGCTCCTTGCCCGTCCCTGCCATACTGATCTAAAGAGGAGTCACTTCTGCTCCTTGCCTGTCCCTGCCATACTGATCTAAAGCTGAGTCACTGCTGCTCCTTGCCTGTCCCTGCCATACTGATCTAAAGCTGAGTCACTGCTGCTCCTTGCCTGTCCCTGCCATACTGATCTAAAGCTGAGTCACTGCTGCTCCTTGCCTGTCCCTGCCATACTGATCTAAAGCTGAGTCACTGCTTCTCCTTGCCTGTCCCTGCCATACTGATCTAAAGCTGAGTCACTGCTTCTCCTTGCCTGTCCCTGCCATACTTATCTAAAGCTGAGTCACTGCTGCTCCTTGACTGTCCCTGCCATACTGATCTAAAGCTGAGTCACTGCTGCTCCTTGCCTGTCCCTGCCATACTGATCTAAAGCTGAGTCACTGCTGCTCCTTGCCTGTCCCTGCCATACTTATCTAAAGCTGAGTCACTGCTGCTCCTTGCCTGTCCCTGCCATACTGATATAAAGCTGAGTCACTGCTGCTCCTTGCCTGTCCCTGCCATACTAATATAAAGCTGAGTCACTGCTGCTCCTTGCCTGTCCATGCCATACTGATCTAAAGCTGAGTCACTGCTGCTCCTTGCCTGTCCCTGCCATACTGATCTAAAGCTGAGTCACTGCTGCTCCTTGCCTGTCCCTGCCATACTGATCTAAAGCTGAGTCACTGCTGCTCCTTGCCCGTCCCTGCCATACTGATCTAAAGCTGAGTCACTGCTGCTCCTTGCCCGTCCCTGCCATACTGATCCAAAGCTGGGTCACTGCTGCTCCTTGCCCGTCCCTGCCATACTTATCTAAAGCTGAGTCACTGCTGCTCCTTGCCCGTCCCTGCCATACTTATCTAAAGCTGAGTCACTTCTGCTCCTTGCTTGTCCCTGCCATACTGATCTAATGCTGAGTCACTGCTGCTCCTTGCCTGTCCCTGCCATACTGATCTAAAGCTGAGTCACTGCTGCTCCTTGCCTGTCCCTGCCATACTGATCTAAAGCTGAGTCACTGCTGCTCCTTGCCTGTCCCTGCCATACTGATCTAAAGCTGAGTCACTGCTGCTCCTTGCCTGTCCCTGCCATACTGATCTAAAGCTGAGTCACTGCTGCTCCTTGCCTGTCCCTGCCATACTGATCTAAAGCTGAGTCACTGCTGCTCCTTGCCTGTCCCTGCCATACTGATCTAAAGCTGAGTCACTGCTGCTCCTTGCCTGTCCCTGCCATACTGATCTAAAGCTGAGTCACTGCTGCTCCTTGCCCGTCCCTGCCATACTGATCTAAAGCTGAGTCACTGCTGCTCCTTGCCTGTCCCTGCCATACTGATCTAAAGCTGAGTCACTGCTGCTCCTTGCCTGTCCCTGCCATACTGATCTAAAGCTGAGTCACTGCTGCTCCTTGCCTGTCCCTGCCAAACTGATCTTAAGCTGAGTCACTGCTGCTCCTTGCCCGTCCCTGCCAAACTGATCTAAAGCTGAGTCACTGCTGCTCCTTGCCCGTCCCTGCCATACTGATCTAAAGAGGAGTCACTTCTGCTCCTTGCCCGTCCCTGCCATACTGATCTAAAGATGAGTCACTGCTGCTCCTTGCCTGTCCCTGCCATACTGATCTAAAGCTGACTCACTGCTGCTCCTTGCCTGTCCCTGCCATACTGATGTAAAGCTGACTCACTGCTGCTCCTTGCCTGTCCCTGCCATACTGATCTAAAGCTGAGTCACTGCTGCTCCTTGCCTGTCCCTGCCATACTGATCTAAAGCTGAGTCACTGCTGCTCCTTGCCTGTCCCTGCCATACTGATCTAAAGCTGAGTCACTGCTGCTCCTTGCCTGTCCCTGCCATACTGATCTAAAGCTGAGTCACTGCTGCTCCTTGCCTGTCCCTGCCATACTGATATAAAGCTGAGTCACTGCTGCTCCTTGCCTGTCCATGCCATACTGATCTAAAGCTGAGTCACTGCTGCTCCTTGCCTGTCCCTGCCATACTGATCTAAAGGTGAGTCACTGCTGCTCCTTGCCTGTCCCTGCCATACTGATCTAAAGCTGAGTCACTGCTGCTCCTTGCCTGTCCCTGCCATACTGATCTAAAGCTGAGTCACTGCTGCTCCTTGCCCGTCCCTGCCATACTGATCCGAAGCTGAGTCACTGCTGCTCCTTGCCCGTCCCTGCTATACTTATCTAAAGCTGAGTCACTGCTGCTCCTTGCCCGTCCCTGCCATACTTATCTAAAGCTGAGTCACTTCTGCTCCTTGCTTGTCCCTGCCATACTGATCTAATGCTGAGTCACTGCTGCTCCTTGCCTGTCCCTGCCATACTGATCTAAAGCTGAGTCACTGCTGCTCCTTGCCTGTCCCTGCCATACTGATCTAAAGCTGAGTCACTGCTGCTCCTTGCCTGTCCCTGCCATACTGATCTAAAGCTGAGTCACTGCTGCTCCTTGCCTGTCCCTGCCATACTGATCTAAAGCTGAGTCACTGCTGCTCCTTGCCTGTCCTTGCCATACTGATCTAAAGCTGAGTCACTGCTGCTCCTTGCCTGTCCCTGCCATACTGATCTAATGCTGAGTCACTGCTGCTCCTTGCCTGTCCCTGCCATACTGATCTAAAGCTGAGTCACTGCTGTTCCTTGCCTGTCCATGCCATACTGATCTAAAGCTGAGTCACTGCTGCTCCTTGCCTGTCCCTGCCAAACTGATCTTAAGCTGAGTCACTGCTGCTCCTTGCCTGTCCCTGCCAAACTGATCTAAAGCTGAGTCACTGCTGCTCCTTGCCTGTCCCTGCCATACTGATCTAAAGAGGAGTCACTGCTGCTCCTTGCCTGTCCCTGCAATTCTGATCTAAAGATGAGTCACTGCTGCTCCTTGCCTGTCCCTGCCATACTGATCTAAAGCTGAGTCACTGCTGCTCCTTGCCTGTCCATGCCATACTGATCTAAAGCTGAGTCTCTGCTGCTCCTTGCCTGTCCCTGCCATACTGATCTAAAGCTGAGTCACTGCTGCTCCTTGCCTGTCCCTGCCATACTGATCTAAAGCTGAGTCACTGCTGCTCCTTGCCCGTCCCTGCCATACTGATCTAAAGCTGAGTCACTGCTGCTCCTTGCCTGTCCCTGCCATACTGATCTAAAGCTGAGTCACTGCTGCTCCTTGCCCGTCCCTGCCATACTGATCTAAAGCTGAGTCACTGCTGCTCATTGCCCGTCCCTGCCATACTGATCTAAAGCTGAGTCACTGCTGCTCCTTGCCCGTCCCTGCCATACTGATCTAAAGCTGAGTCACTGCTGCTCCTTGCCCGTCCCTGCCATACTGATCTAAAGCTGAGTCACTGCTGCTCCTTGCCCGTCCCTGCCATACTGATCTAAAGCTGAGTCACTGCTGCTCCTTGCCTGTCCCTGCCATACTGATCTAAAGATGAGTCACTGCTGCTCCTTGCCTGTCCCTGCCATACTGATCTAAAGCTGAGTCACTGCTGCTCCTTGCCTGTCCCTGCCATACTGATCTAAAGCTGAGTCACTGCTGCTCCTTGCCTGTCCCTGCCATACTGATCTAAAGCTGAGTCACTGCTGCTCCTTGCCTGTCCCTGCCAAACTGATCTAAAGCTGAGTCACTGCTGCTCCTTGCCTGTCCATGCCATACTGATCTAAAGCTGAGTCACTGCTGCTCCTTGCCTGTCCATGCCATACTGATCTAAAGCTGAGTCACTGCTGCTCCTTGCCTGTCCCTGCCATACTGATCTAAAGCTGAGTCACTGCTGCTCCTTGCCTGTCCCTGCCATACTGATCTAAAGCTGAGTCACTGCTGCTCCTTGCCTGTCCCTGCCATACTGATCTAAAGCTGAGTCACTGCTGCTCCTTGCCTGTCCCTGCCATACTGATCTAAAGCTGAGTCACTGCTGCTCCTTGCCTGTCCCTGCCATACTGATCTAAAGCTGAGTCACCGCTGCTCCTTGCCTGTCCATGCCATACTGATCTAAAGCTGAGTCACTGCTGCTCCTTGCCTGTCCCTGCCATACTGATCTAAAGCTGAGTCACTGCTGCTCCTTGCCTGTCCCTGCCAAACTGATCTAAAGCTGAGTCACTGCTGCTCCTTGCCTGTCCCTGCCATACTGATCTAAAGCTGAGTCACTGCTGCTCCTTGCCTGTCCCTGTCATACTGATCTAAAGCTGAGTCACTGCTGCTCCTTGCCTGTCCCTGCCATACTGATCTAAAGCTGAGTCAATGCTGCTCCTTGCCTGTCCCTGCCATACTGATCTAAAGCTGAGTCACTGCTGCTCCTTGCCCGTCCCTGCCATACTGATCTAAAGCTGAGTCACTGCTGCTCCTTGCCCGTCCCTGCCATACTGATCTAAAGCTGAGTCACTGCTGCTCCTTGCCCGTCCCTGCCATACTGATCTAAAGCTGAGTCACTGCTGCTCCTTGCCTGTCCCTGCCATACTGATCTAAAGCTGAGTCACTGCTGCTCCTTGCCCGTCCCTGCCATACTGATCTAAAGCTGAGTCACTGCTGCTCCTTGCCTGTCCCTGCCATACTGATCTAAAGATGAGTCACTGCTGCTCCTTGCCTGTCCCTGCCATACTGATCTAAAGCTGAGTCACTGCTGCTCCTTGCCTGTCCCTGCCATACTGATCTAAAGCTGAGTCACTGCTGCTCCTTGCCTGTCCCTGCCATACTGATCTAAAGCTGAGTCACTGCTGCTCCTTGCCTGTCCCTGCCAAACTGATCTAAAGCTGAGTCACTGCTGCTCCTTGCCTGTCCATGCCATACTGATCTAAAGCTGAGTCACTGCTGCTCCTTGCCTGTCCATGCCATACTGATCTAAAGCTGAGTCACTGCTGCTCCTTGCCTGTCCCTGCCATACTGATCTAAAGCTGAGTCACTGCTGCTCCTTGCCTGTCCCTGCCATACTGATCTAAAGCTGAGTCACTGCTGCTCCTTGCCTGTCCCTGCCATACTGATCTAAAGCTGAGTCACTGCTGCTCCTTGCCTGTCCCTGCCATACTGATCTAAAGCTGAGTCACTGCTGCTCCTTGCCTGTCCCTGCCATACTGATCTAAAGCTGAGTCACCGCTGCTCCTTGCCTGTCCATGCCATACTGATCTAAAGCTGAGTCACTGCTGCTCCTTGCCTGTCCCTGCCATACTGATCTAAAGCTGAGTCACTGCTGCTCCTTGCCTGTCCCTGCCAAACTGATCTAAAGCTGAGTCACTGCTGCTCCTTGCCTGTCCCTGCCATACTGATCTAAAGCTGAGTCACTGCTGCTCCTTGCCTGTCCCTGTCATACTGATCTAAAGCTGAGTCACTGCTGCTCCTTGCCTGTCCCTGCCATACTGATCTAAAGCTGAGTCAATGCTGCTCCTTGCCTGTCCCTGCCATACTGATCTAAAGCTGATTCACTGCTGCTCCTTGACTGTCCCTGCCATACTGATCTAAAGCTGAGTCACTGCTGCTCCTTACCTGTCCCTGCCATACTGATCTAAAGCTGAGTCACTGCTGCTCCTTGCCTGTCCCTGCCAAACTGATCTAAAGCTGAGTCACTGCTGCTCCTTGCCTGTCCCTGCCAAACTGATCTAAAGCTGAGTCACTGCTGCTCCTTGCCTGTCCCTGCCATACTGATCTAAAGCTGATTCACTGCTGCTCCTTGCCTGTCCCTGCCATACTGATCTAAAGCTGAGTCACTGCTGCTCCTTGCCTGTCCCTACCATACTGATCTAAAGCTGAGTCACTGCTGCTCCTTGCCTGTCCCTGCCATACTGATCTAAAGCTGAGTCACTGCTGCTCCTTGTCTGTCCCTGCCATACTGATCTAAAGCTGAGTCACTGCTGCTCCTTGCCTGTCCCTGCCATACTGATCTAAAGCTGAGTCACTGCTGCTCCTTGCCTGTCCCTGCCATACTGATCTAAAGCTGAGTCACTGCTGCTCCTTGCCCGTCCCTGCCATACTTATCTAAAGCTGAGTCACTGCTGCTCCTTGCCCGTCCCTGCCATACTTATCTAAAGCTGAGTCACTTCTGCTCCTTGCTTGTCCCTGCCATACTGATCTAATGCTGAGTCACTGCTGCTCCTTGCCCGTCCCTGCCATACTGATCTAAAGCTGAGTCACTGCTGCTCCTTGCCCGTCCCTGCCATACTGATCTAAAGCTGAGTCACTGCTGCTCCTTGCCTGTCCCTGCCATACTGATCTAAAGCTGAGTCACTGCTGCTCCTTGCCTGTCCCTGCCATACTGATCTAATGCTGAGTCACTGCTGCTCCTTGCCTGTCCCTGCCATACTGATCTAAAGCTGAGTCACTGCTGCTCCTTGCCTGTCCCTGCCATACTGATCTAAAGCTGAGTCACTGCTGCTCCTTGCCTGTCCCTGCCATACTGATCTAAAGCTGAGTCACTGCTGCTCCTTGCCTGTCCCTGCCATACTGATCTAAAGCTGAGTCACTGCTGCTCCTTGCCCGTCCCTGCCATACTGATCTAAAGCTGAGTCACTTCTGCTCCTTACTTGTCCCTGACATACTGATCTAATGCTGAGTCACTGCTGCTCCTTGCCCGTCCCTGCCATACTGATCTAAAGCTGAGTCACTGCTGCTCCTTGCCCGTCCCTGCCATACTGAACTAAAGCTGAGTCACCGCTGCTCCTTGCCTGTCCATGCCATACTGATCTAAAGCTGAGTCACTGCTGCTCCTTGCCTGTCCCTGCCATACTGATCTAAAGCTGAGTCACTGCTGCTCCTTGCCTGTCCCTGCCAAACTGATCTAAAGCTGAGTCACTGCTGCTCCTTGCCTGTCCCTGCCATACTGATCTAAAGCTGAGGCACTGCTGCTCCTTGCCTGTCCCTGTCATACTGATCTAAAGCTGAGTCACTGCTGCTCCTTGCCTGTCCCTGCCATACTGATCTAAAGCTGAGTCAATGCTGCTCCTTGCCTGTCCCTGCCATACTGATCTAAAGCTGATTCACTGCTGCTCCTTGACTGTCCCTGCCATACTGATCTAAAGCTGAGTCACTGCTGCTCCTTACCTGTCCCTGCCATACTGATCTAAAGCTGAGTCACTGCTGCTCCTTGCCTGTCCCTGCCAAACTGATCTAAAGCTGAGTCACTGCTGCTCCTTGCCTGTCCCTGCCAAACTGATCTAAAGCTGAGTCACTGCTGCTCCTTGCCTGTCCCTGCCATACTGATCTAAAGCTGATTCACTGCTGCTCCTTGCCTGTCCCTGCCATACTGATCTAAAGCTGAGTCACTGCTGCTCCTTGCCTGTCCCTACCATACTGATCTAAAGCTGAGTCACTGCTGCTCCTTGCCTGTCCCTGCCATACTGATCTAAAGCTGAGTCACTGCTGCTCCTTGTCTGTCCCTGCCATACTGATCTAAAGCTGAGTCACTGCTGCTCCTTGCCTGTCCCTGCCATACTGATCTAAAGCTGAGTCACTGCTGCTCCTTGCCTGTCCCTGCCATACTGATCTAAAGCTGAGTCACTGCTGCTCCTTGCCCGTCCCTGCCATACTTATCTAAAGCTGAGTCACTGCTGCTCCTTGCCCGTCCCTGCCATACTTATCTAAAGCTGAGTCACTTCTGCTCCTTGCTTGTCCCTGCCATACTGATCTAATGCTGAGTCACTGCTGCTCCTTGCCCGTCCCTGCCATACTGATCTAAAGCTGAGTCACTGCTGCTCCTTGCCCGTCCCTGCCATACTGATCTAAAGCTGAGTCACTGCTGCTCCTTGCCTGTCCCTGCCATACTGATCTAAAGCTGAGTCACTGCTGCTCCTTGCCTGTCCCTGCCATACTGATCTAATGCTGAGTCACTGCTGCTCCTTGCCTGTCCCTGCCATACTGATCTAAAGCTGAGTCACTGCTGCTCCTTGCCTGTCCCTGCCATACTGATCTAAAGCTGAGTCACTGCTGCTCCTTGCCTGTCCCTGCCATACTGATCTAAAGCTGAGTCACTGCTGCTCCTTGCCTGTCCCTGCCATACTGATCTAAAGCTGAGTCACTGCTGCTCCTTGCCCGTCCCTGCCATACTGATCTAAAGCTGAGTCACTTCTGCTCCTTACTTGTCCCTGACATACTGATCTAATGCTGAGTCACTGCTGCTCCTTGCCCGTCCCTGCCATACTGATCTAAAGCTGAGTCACTGCTGCTCCTTGCCCGTCCCTGCCATACTGAACTAAAGCTGAGTCACTGCTGCTCCTTGCCCGTCCCTGCCATACTGATATAAAGCTGAGTCACTGCTGCTCCTTGCCTGTCCCTGCCATACTGATCTAAAGCTGAGTCACTGCTGCTCCTTGCCTGTCCCTGCCATACTGATCTAAAGCTGAGTCACTGCTGCTCCTTGCCTGTCCCTGCCATACTGATCTAAAGCTGAGTCACTGCTGCTCCTTGCCTGTCCCTGCCATACTGATCTAAAGCTGAGTCACTGCTGCTCCTTGCCTGTCCCTGCCATACTGATCTAAAGCTGAGTCAATGCTGCTCCTTGCCTGTCCCTGCCAAACTGATCTAAAGCTGAGTCACTGCTGCTCCTTGCCTGTCCATGCCATACTGATCTAAAGCTGAGTCACTGCTGCTCCTTGCCTGTCCCTGCCATACTGATCTAAAGCTGAGTCACTGCTGCTCCTTGCCTGTCCCTGCCATACTGATCTAAAGCTGAGTCACTGCTGCTCCTTGCCTGTTCCTGCCAAACTGATCTAAAGCTGAGTCACTGCTGCTCCTTGCCCGTCCCTGCCATACTGATCTAAAGCTGAGTCACTGCTGCTCCTTGCCCGTCCCTGCCATACTGATCTAATGCTGAGTCACTGCTGCTCCTTGCCCGTCCCTGCCATACTGATCTAAAGCTGAGTCACTGCTGCTCCTTGCCCGTCCCTGCCATACTGATCTAAAGCTGAGTCACTGCTGCTCCTTGCCTGTCCCTGCCATACTGATCTAAAGCTGAGTCACTGCTGCTCCTTGCCTGTCCCTGCCATACTGATCTAAAGCTGAGTCACTGCTGCTCCTTGCCTGTCCCTGCCATACTGATCTAAAGCTGAGTCACTGCTGCTCCTTGCCCGTCCCTGCCATACTGATCTAAAGCTGAGTCACTGCTGCTCATTGCCCGTCCCTGCCATACTGATCTAAAGCTGAGTCACTGCTGCTCCTTGCCCGTCCCTGCCATACTGATCTAAAGCTGAGTCACTGCTGCTCCTTGCCCGTCCCTGCCATACTGATCTAAAGCTGAGTCACTGCTGCTCCTTGCCGTCCCTGCCATACTGATCTAAAGCTGAGTCACTGCTGCTCCTTGCCTGTCCCTGCCATACTGATCTAAAGATGAGTCACTGCTGCTCCTTGCCTGTCCCTGCCATACTGATCTAAAGCTGAGTCACTGCTGCTCCTTGCCTGTCCCTGCCATACTGATCTAAAGCTGAGTCACTGCTGCTCCTTGCCTGTCCCTGCCATACTGATCTAAAGCTGAGTCACTGCTGCTCCTTGCCTGTCCCTGCCAAACTGATCTAAAGCTGAGTCACTGCTGCTCCTTGCCTGTCCATGCCATACTGATCTAAAGCTGAGTCACTGCTGCTCCTTGCCTGTCCATGCCATACTGATCTAAAGCTGAGTCACTGCTGCTCCTTGCCTGTCCCTGCCATACTGATCTAAAGCTGAGTCACTGCTGCTCCTTGCCTGTCCCTGCCATACTGATCTAAAGCTGAGTCACTGCTGCTCCTTGCCTGTCCCTGCCATACTGATCTAAAGCTGAGTCACTGCTGCTCCTTGCCTGTCCCTGCCATACTGATCTAAAGCTGAGTCACTGCTGCTCCTTGCCTGTCCCTGCCATACTGATCTAAAGCTGAGTCACTGCTGCTCCTTGCCTGTCCATGCCATACTGATCTAAAGCTGAGTCACTGCTGCTCCTTGCCTGTCCCTGCCATACTGATCTAAAGCTGAGTCACTGCTGCTCCTTGCCTGTCCCTGCCAAACTGATCTAAAGCTGAGTCACTGCTGCTCCTTGCCTGTCCCTGCCATACTGATCTAAAGCTGAGTCACTGCTGCTCCTTGCCTGTCCCTGTCATACTGATCTAAAGCTGAGTCACTGCTGCTCCTTGCCTGTCCCTGCCATACTGATCTAAAGCTGAGTCAATGCTGCTCCTTGCCTGTCCCTGCCATACTGATCTAAAGCTGATTCACTGCTGCTCCTTGACTGTCCCTGCCATACTGATCTAAAGCTGAGTCACTGCTGCTCCTTACCTGTCCCTGCCATACTGATCTAAAGCTGAGTCACTGCTGCTCCTTGCCTGTCCCTGCCAAACTGATCTAAAGCTGAGTCACTGCTGCTCCTTGCCTGTCCCTGCCAAACTGATCTAAAGCTGAGTCACTGCTGCTCCTTGCCTGTCCCTGCCATACTGATCTAAAGCTGATTCACTGCTGCTCCTTGCCTGTCCCTGCCATACTGATCTAAAGCTGAGTCACTGCTGCTCCTTGCCTGTCCCTACCATACTGATCTAAAGCTGAGTCACTGCTGCTCCTTGCCTGTCCCTGCCATACTGATCTAAAGCTGAGTCACTGCTGCTCCTTGTCTGTCCCTGCCATACTGATCTAAAGCTGAGTCACTGCTGCTCCTTGCCTGTCCCTGCCATACTGATCTAAAGCTGAGTCACTGCTGCTCCTTGCCTGTCCCTGCCATACTGATCTAAAGCTGAGTCACTGCTGCTCCTTGCCCGTCCCTGCCATACTTATCTAAAGCTGAGTCACTGCTGCTCCTTGCCCGTCCCTGCCATACTTATCTAAAGCTGAGTCACTTCTGCTCCTTGCTTGTCCCTGCCATACTGATCTAATGCTGAGTCACTGCTGCTCCTTGCCCGTCCCTGCCATACTGATCTAAAGCTGAGTCACTGCTGCTCCTTGCCCGTCCCTGCCATACTGATCTAAAGCTGAGTCACTGCTGCTCCTTGCCTGTCCCTGCCATACTGATCTAAAGCTGAGTCACTGCTGCTCCTTGCCTGTCCCTGCCATACTGATCTAATGCTGAGTCACTGCTGCTCCTTGCCTGTCCCTGCCATACTGATCTAAAGCTGAGTCACTGCTGCTCCTTGCCTGTCCCTGCCATACTGATCTAAAGCTGAGTCACTGCTGCTCCTTGCCTGTCCCTGCCATACTGATCTAAAGCTGAGTCACTGCTGCTCCTTGCCTGTCCCTGCCATACTGATCTAAAGCTGAGTCACTGCTGCTCCTTGCCCGTCCCTGCCATACTGATCTAAAGCTGAGTCACTTCTGCTCCTTACTTGTCCCTGACATACTGATCTAATGCTGAGTCACTTCTGCTCCTTACTTGTCCCTGACATACTGATCTAATGCTGAGTCACTGCTGCTCCTTGCCCGTCCCTGCCATACTGATCTAAAGCTGAGTCACTGCTGCTCCTTGCCCGTCCCTGCCATACTGAACTAAAGCTGAGTCACTGCTGCTCCTTGCCCGTCCCTGCCATACTGATATAAAGCTGAGTCACTGCTGCTCCTTGCCTGTCCCTGCCATACTGATCTAAAGCTGAGTCACTGCTGCTCCTTGCCTGTCCCTGCCATACTGATCTAAAGCTGAGTCACTGCTGCTCCTTGCCTGTCCCTGCCATACTGATCTAAAGCTGAGTCACTGCTGCTCCTTGCCTGTCCCTGCCATACTGATCTAAAGCTGAGTCACTGCTGCTCCTTGCCTGTCCCTGCCATACTGATCTAAAGCTGAGTCAATGCTGCTCCTTGCCTGTCCCTGCCAAACTGATCTAAAGCTGAGTCACTGCTGCTCCTTGCCTGTCCATGCCATACTGATCTAAAGCTGAGTCACTGCTGCTCCTTGCCTGTCCCTGCCATACTGATCTAAAGCTGAGTCACTGCTGCTCCTTGCCTGTCCCTGCCATACTGATCTAAAGCTGAGTCACTGCTGCTCCTTGCCTGTTCCTGCCAAACTGATCTAAAGCTGAGTCACTGCTGCTCCTTGCCTGTCCCTGCCATACTGATCTAATGCTGAGTCACTGCTGCTCCTTGCCTGTCCCTGCCATACTGATCTAAAGCTGAGTCAATGCTGCTCCTTGCCCGTCCCTGCCATACTGATTTAAAGCTGAGTCACTGCTGCTCATTGCCCGTCCCTGCCATACTGATCTAAAGCTGAGTCACTGCTGCTCCTTGCCCGTCCCTGCCATACTGATCTAAAGCTGAGTCACTGCTGCTCCTTGCCTGTCCCTCCCATACTGATCTAAAGCTGAGTCACTGCTGCTCCTTGCCTGTCCCTCCCATACTGATCTAAAGCTGAGTCACTGCTGCTCCTTGCCTGTCCCTGCCATACTGATCTAAAGCTGAGTCACTGCTGCTCCTTGCCTGTCCCTGCCATACTGATCTAAAGCTGAGTCACTGCTGCTCCTTGCCTGTCCCTGCCATACTGATCTAAAGCTGAGTCACTGCTGCTCCTTGCCTGTCCCTGCCATACTGATCTAATGCTGAGTCACTGCTGCTCCTTGCCTGTCCCTGCCATACTGATCTAAAGCTGAGTCAATGCTGCTCCTTGCCTGTCCCTGCCATACTGATCTAAAGCTGAGTCACTGCTGCTCCTTGCCTGTCCCTGCCATACTGATCTAAAGCTGAGTCACTGCTGCTCCTTGCCTGTCCCTGCCATACTGATCTAATGCTGAGTCACTGCTGCTCCTTGCCTGTCCCTGC
Source organism: Coregonus lavaretus (assembly GCF_964263955.1). Taxonomy (NCBI): domain Eukaryota; kingdom Metazoa; phylum Chordata; class Actinopteri; order Salmoniformes; family Salmonidae; genus Coregonus; species Coregonus lavaretus. The sequence goes on along the minus strand of NW_028165198.1, from coordinate 277,558 downwards.
CATACTGATCTAAAGCTGAGTCAATGCTGCTCCTTGCCTGTCCCTGCCAAACTGATCTAAAGCTGAGTCACTGCTGCTCCTTGCCTGTCCATGCCATACTGATCTAAAGCTGAGTCACTGCTGCTCCTTGCCTGTCCCTGCCATACTGATCTAAAGCTGAGTCACTGCTGCTCCTTGCCTGTCCCTGCCATACTGATCTAAAGCTGAGTCACTGCTGCTCCTTGCCTGTCCCTGCCATACTGATCTAATGCTGAGTCACTGCTCCTTCTTGTCTGTCCCTGCCATACTGATCTAAAGCTGAGTCACTGCTGCTCCTTGCCTGTCCCTGCCATACTGATCTAAAGCTGAGTCACTGCTGCTCCTTGCCTGTCCCTGCCATACTGATTTAAAGCTGAGTCACTGCTGCTCCTTGCCTGTCCCTGTCATACTGATCTAAAGCTGAGTCACTGCTGCTCCTTGCCTGTCCCTGCCATACTGATCTAAAGCTGATTCACTGCTGCTCCTTGACTGTCCATGCCATACTGATCTAAAGCTGAGTCACTGCTGCTCCTTACCTGTCCCTGCCATACTGATCTAATGCTGAGTCACTGCTGCTCCTTGCCTGTCCCTGCCATACTGATCTAAAGCTGAGTCAATGCTGCTCCTTGCCTGTCCCTGCCAAACTGATCTAAAGCTGAGTCACTGCTGCTCCTTGCCTGTCCATGCCATACTGATCTAAAGCTGAGTCACTGCTGCTCCTTGCCTGTCCCTGCCATACTGATCTAAAGCTGAGTCACTGCTGCTCCTTGCCTGTCCCTGCCATACTGATCTAAAGCTGAGTCACTGCTGCTCCTTGCCTGTCCCTGCCATACTGATCTAATGCTGAGTCACTGCTCCTTCTTGTCTGTCCCTGCCATACTGATCTAAAGCTGAGTCACTGCTGCTCCTTGCCTGTCCCTGCCATACTGATCTAAAGCTGAGTCACTGCTGCTCCTTGCCTGTCCCTGCCATACTGATTTAAAGCTGAGTCACTGCTGCTCCTTGCCTGTCCCTGTCATACTGATCTAAAGCTGAGTCACTGCTGCTCCTTGCCTGTCCCTGCCATACTGATCTAAAGCTGATTCACTGCTGCTCCTTGACTGTCCATGCCATACTGATCTAAAGCTGAGTCACTGCTGCTCCTTACCTGTCCCTGCCATACTGATCTAAAGCTGAGTCACTGCTGCTCCTTGCCTGTCCCTGCCAAACTGATCTAAAGCTGAGTCACTGCTGCTCCTTGCCTGTCCCTGCCATACTGATCTAAAGCTGATTCACTGCTGCTCCTTGCCTGTCCCTACCATACTGATCTAAAGCTGAGTCACTGCTGCTCCTTGCCTGTCCCTGCCATACTGATCTAAAGCTGAGTCACTGCTGCTCCTTGTCTGTCCCTGCCATACTGATCTAAAGCTGAGTCACTGCTGCTCCTTGTCTGTCCCTGCCATACTGATCTAAAGCTGAGTCACTGCTGCTCCTTGCCTGTCCCTGCCATACTGATCTAAAGCTGAGTCACTGCTGCTCCTTGCCTGTCCCTGCCAAACTGATCTAAAGCTGAGTCACTGCTGCTCCTTGCCTGTCCCTGCCATACTGATCTAAAGCTGAGTCCCTGCTGCTCCTTGCCTGTCCCTGTCATACTGATCTAAAGCTGAGTCACTGCTGCTCCTTGCCTGTCCCTGCCATACTGATCTAAAGCTGAGTCAATGCTGCTCCTTGCCTGTCCCTGCCATACTGATCTAAAGCTGATTCACTGCTGCTCCTTGACTGTCCCTGCCATACTGATCTAAAGCTGAGTCACTGCTGCTCCTTACCTGTCCCTGCCATACTGATCTAAAGCTGAGTCACTGCTGCCCCTTGCCTGTCCCTGCCAAACTGATCTAAAGCTGAGTCACTGCTGCTCCTTGCCTGTCCCTACCATACTGATCTAAAGCTGAGTCACTGCTGCTCCTTGCCTGTCCTTGCCATACTGATCTAAAGCTGAGTCACTGCTGCTCCTTGCCTGTCCATGCCATACTGATCTAAAGCTGAGTCACTGCTGTTATGTTATGTTAGGGCTGTTCTACAGGCTTGTTGTGTATACACACACACACACACACACACACACACAGACAGACAGACAGACAGACATACACACATCTGTTATCCCCCCCCCCCCCCCTCATGCAACAGCCTGCGCCCTCGCTCCCAATTTAGTCCCTGGTGTTCCAGAGACTGGAGCACAGTTGGATCATGCTCAGGAGGTGACAGAGCAGCCCCAGTAAGTCCCGCTCTCTCTCAGCCTGCTCCGTGCCGTCCACTCCTCTCCCCTCTATCCAGCCCAGCGCCGTCCACTCCTCTCCCCTCTATCCAGCCCAGCGCCGTCCACTCCTCTCCCCTCTATCCAGCCCAGCCTCGACTCTCTTCAGCCTCAGCCATGGAGCCTCTCCCCGAGGTAAGGCACGGAGCAGAACATTCTCGCCTGCCTCCTGATGCGTGTTTTGTGTGAGTGTGTTAACAGGTTTAAAGACTGCTGCACACTTTACATTGATGGGTTAGGAACTGAAGACTGCTTGACCGTGAGAGTCTAGGTCTCAGATGAGCCAGAGCTATAGAGGACACCAGCACAGTAGACTGTTGTAAATAGGTATACTCCTTATTGTTGACTGTTAGGACGTTGTGACGTCTTATCAAATTTGATACTGAAGCCTACATCTTGTAACCTCGAGTGTAGAAGTGCCAAGCGTCACCATCCCAGTCTCTGGAGAATTGCAAGCTGCAAAGCCAGCTGAGTGGTTGACTGAAATACTTCACTACTTTTCTCTCACCCTTTTCATGAGACAGACATTGGCTTGCCTCCAGAGCTGAAGAAGCCAAGGGTTGTAGGACAATCTAGTCCAATGAGGTTGAAACAAGAGAACAACATTAACTTTTTACATAGTTAAGAAAACTGGAACGTTCTCTAAAGGCCTTGTAGCCCTGCGTAGTTCCACCTCTAAGACATTCCTTTAGTTTGTAGTGCTCAGTCCCTTGCTTGGTATGTGTCAAGGCATTCTGTTGACAGTGTTGACAAGCTCTTGTTTTGTATTTAGCTTCCTGGCCCTGTGTGGCAGCCTCACACCCTAACAGCTTTACTGAGAACTACACTACCAGTCAAAAAAAGTTTGGACACACCTACTCATTCAAGGGTTTTTATTTAATTTTTTACTATTTTCTACATTGTAGAATAATAGTGAAGACATCAAAACTATGAAATGACACATGTGGAATCATGTAGTAACCAAGAAAGTGTTAAACAAATCAATATATTTTCTTCAAAGTAGCCACCCTTTGCCTTGATGACAACTTTGCACACTCTTGGCATTCTCTCAACCAGCTTCACCTGGAATGCTTTTCCAACAGTCTTGAAGGAGTTCCCACATATGCTGAGCACTTATTGGCTTCTTTTCCTTCACTCTGCGGTCCAACTCATCCCAAACCATCTCAAATGGGTAGAGGTCGGGTGATTGTGGAGGCCAGGTCATCTGATGCAGCACTCCATCACTCTCCTTCTTGGTAAAATAGCCCTTACACAGCCTGGAGGTGTGTTGGGTCAATGTCCTGTTGAAAAACAAATGATAGCCCCACTAAGCCCAAACCAGATGGGATGGCGTATCGCTGCAGAATGCTGTGGTAGCCATGCTGGTTAAGTGTGCCTTGAATTCTAAATACATCACAGACAGTGTCACCAGCAAAGCACCCCCACACCATAACACCTCCTTGAAGGCCTGATTCACACAGTCTCCTCTGAACAGTTGATGTTGAAATGTGTCTGTTACTTGAACTCTGTGAAGCATTTATTTGGGCTGCAATCTGAGCTGCAGTTAACTCTAATGAACTTTTCCTCTGCAGCAGAGGTAACTCTGGGTCTTCCATTCCTGTGGCGGTCCTCATGAGAGCCAGTTTCATCATAGCGCTTGATGGTTTTTGCGACTGCACTTGAAAAAACTTTCAAAGTTCTTGAAATGTTCCGTATTGACTGACCTTCATGTCTTAAAGTAATGATGGACTGTCATTTCTCTTTGCTTATTTGAGCTGTTCTTGCCATAATATGGACTTGGTCTTTTACCAAATAGGGCTATCTTCTGTATACCACCCCTACCCTGTCAAAACACAACTGATTGGCTCAAACGCATTAAGAAGGAAAGAAATTCCACAAATTAACTTTTAACAAGGCACACCTGTTAATTGAAATGCGTTCCAGGTGACTACCTCATGAAGCTGGTTGAGAGAATGCCAAGAGTGTGCAAAGCTGTCATCAAGGCAAAGGGTGGCTATTTGAAGAATCTCAAATCTCAAATTTATTTTGATTTGTTTAACACTGTTTTGGTTACTACATGATTCCATATGTGTTATTTCACAGTTTTGATGTCTTCACTATTATTCTACAATGTAGAAAATAGTAAAAATAAAGAAAAACCCTTGAATGAGTAGTTGTGTCCAAACTTTGACTGGTAGTGTAAACACAATGTACGTCCTTACAACACACCAGATGAGTTGGCACGTACCATGTGAAGTATTGCACATCTTTTAAATAAGTCACTGTTATGTTGCTTCTTACTTAAAACCCATATATATATGTTTTAATGACTGGGTAATGTCTGGGAGATCTACTGTGAGATATTCTGTGCCCATCCGATATGCAGATATGCATCTTCAACCCAGAAATGTCACTCAAATGACATGCACTCACACAAAGCATGGGGAGTTGAAGCACATGTAATGATAGAATCTTCTGTCTTTTGCAGGTCCCCTTCATGGATGGGCTCACAATGAAGGAGACAGGTAACTCTCATGTGTTTAGTGTGTGTGCTGTTGTATCCATAGTGTTACATTGCTGCAATACCAAACAGACCTTTTCACACTACCGTGCTGACAGAACCAATCTGTCCTGGCTCTACCGTGCTGACAGAACCAATCTGTCCTGGCTCTACCGTGCCGACAGAACCAATCTTTCCTGGCTCTACCGTGCCGACAGAACCAATCTGTCCTGGCTCTACCGTGCCGACAGAACCAATCTGTCCTGGCTCTACCGTGCTGACAGAACCAATCTGTCCTGGCACTACCGTGCCGACAGAACCAATCTGTCCTGGCTCTACCGTGCCGACAGAACCAATCTTTCCTGGCTCTACCGTGCCGACAGAACCAATCTGTCCTGGCACTACCGTGCCGACAGAACCAATCTTTCCTGGCTCTACCGTGCCGACAGAACCAATCTGTCCTGGCTCTACCGTGCCGACAGAACCAATCTGTCCTGGCTCTACCGTGCCGACAGAACCAATCTGTCCTGGCTCTACCGTGCCGACAGAACCAATCTGTCCTGGCTCTACCGTGCCGACAGAACCAATCTGTCCTGGCTCTACCGTGCCGACAGAACCAATCTGTCCTGGCTCTACCGTGCCGACAGAACCAATCAGTCCTGGCACTACCGTGCCGACAGAACCAATCTGTCCTGGCTCTACCGTGCCGACAGAACCAATCTGTCCTGGCTCTACCGTGCCGACAGAACCAATCTGTCCTGGCTCTACCGTGCCGACAGAACCAATCTGTCCTGGCTCTACCGTGCTGACAGAACCAATCTGTCCTGGCTCTACCGTGCCGACAGAACCAATCTGTCCTGGCTCTACCGTGCCGACAGAACCAATCTGTCCTGGCTCTACCGTGCCGACAGAACCAATCTGTCCTGGCTCTACCGTGCCGACAGAACCAATCTGTCCTGGCTCTATTGTTCTGACAGAACCAATCTTGATTTCCTTTTTATATTCTCCTTTTTCAGCACGGTTCCAGCTGTGTAACCAACCAGGCCAGCTCAGTACAGTACAGCTTGGTTTGGCTCAGCCTGGTTCGGTTTGGCTCAGTAGTGTGAAAAGCCCCTCTGAGAGTGTGTTAGGATAGTGGTTCTGAAACCTCTTCTCTGGGACCCCCACCCGACGTTTCACAATTTTTGTTCTAACCCTGAACTACCACACCTGATTAACAATAAACCAAGGTGCTTGACGATTAGTTGACAAGTTGAATCAGGCGTTACCTGCTCTGGAATGGATTAAATCCACGCGGAGGTTTAAAGGTTTTTGAGGTGAGGTTAGAGAACCGCTGTGTTAGGACCCTGACGGACCTGTAGCAGGGTGCTCCACCGCTGTCCCTCCCTGCAGCCCCAGCCTCGGCCCCAGATGCCAACGTCTACACCAAGTTCATGATGAACCACTGCTGCTACGACGCCATTCCAACCAGCTCCAAACTGGTCATCTTCGACACCACCCTGCAGGTACCCCCCAATACATTCAAGCTCCCCCCCCAAAAAAGCTCAACTTCAACACTGCAATGTTTATCATGGGGTTTGATTCTCACAGGGACCACCCATATGAAAACGTATGCACGTATGACTGTAAGTTGCTTTGGATAAAAATTGTCTGCTAAATGGCATATTATTATTATAAATGGTTCATTTAATAGGTCGTAAAACCTTTTTTGTCTTGAATGGGAAGCCCTGAAATGTCTTGCAACAAAGAGCACACTAGACCCCCCCCCAATGTGAACAGTGATTCAGATCAGTTTCTGTGTTTTGTGTTTCAGGTAAAGAAGGCTTTCTTTGCTCTGGTAGCGAACGGTGTGCGAGCGGCGCCTCTTTGGGATAACAAGCTGCAGTGTTTTGTAGGTGAGGCAACCTGGAACCTGAGCGTTTCCCAATCTGGCGTCTAACCTTTAAAGTCCAGTGGGTCAGCTATGAGCTAGACTCAGATTACAGACCCAGTAATATCAATTTAGCGTTCCTCTCAAACCCAACAACCCAACTCAGCTTTCCCTGCTTGGGATCAGCTAGGGCGACAGTTAGGGTCAGTGTAATTAGGTAGGTGACGGATGATTTGAAACGTGTGAGTTTACTGCTGCGTATGTGTGCGACATATTCTGGGCTTCTGGTTACACGTTTCTCTGTATTCACGTCTAACTGTGTTTCCTGTGGATAGGTATTTTGTGTATATAAATCCCTAGGAGGCTACTACACGTCCCTCTGTGTCTCCGAGAAGGTTATAACATGGGTGTTGATATGATTAAATGCAGATCACCGATTAGCCAGTCCCCTGGTGGGTCGCTGCTGGGTGGCCTTAAAGGCAAGTGGGCCAGTTCCGCTACACCCCACCCCGCCCGCCCGCCCGGCCGGTCTGGTTTTCTGGGTTAGGGTGACACCGTATTCCCTATATAGTTAGCTACTTTTAACCAGGCACTATATAGGGGAAAGGGTGTCATTTGGGACGCAAATCCCTGGGTTTGTGGGTTAGAGCCAGATCCATCCCCTCTGCAGGATTGGTGCCAAAGTTCTAGCTGTAAGTGGGGCACAGTTGGACTTGTCCTCTATACCGCGTCCCAAACGGCACCTTATTCCCTATATAGTGCACTACTTTTTGACCAGTGGTGGGCCCTTGTCAAAGAAGTGTACTATATCGGGAACAGGGTGGCAGTTTGGGACGCGGCCCTGTAATCCCCTGCACCCTCTCTGTAGTTATTAATACTCATCTACTCCACTGAGAGGGAGAATGCCACCAGTCCCTCGTACAGGGGGAGGGGGGGGCTCAAAACAAATCAAATCGGATTTGCCACACGCGCCGAATACAACAGGTGCAGACGTTACAGTGAAATGCTTACTTACAAGCCCTTAACCAACAATGCAGTTTTTTAAGAAATGTTTTATTAAAGAGCAGCAGTAAAATAAAATAACAGTAGGGAGGCTATAAATGGGGGGTACCGGTACAGAGTCAATGTGCGGGGGCACCGGTTAGTCGAGGTAACTGAGGTAATATGTACATGTGGGTAGAGTTAAAGTGACTATGCATAAATAATAAACAGAGTTGCAGCAGCATAAAAAGATGGGGTGGGGGTGGGGGGGGCAGTGCAAATAGTCCGGGTAGCCATTGGATTAGATGTTCAGGAGTCTTATGGCTTGGGGGTAGAAGCTGCTACGTAATCTGGACCTCACCAGATTACGTAGCTACTGAACTGAAAATACATTCTGTCTGTGTGTGCACCATAGTTTAGTCCCATTTAAAGCTTTATTTCTTCCCTGTATCTTTCCAGGTATGCTGACCATCACAGACTTTATCAACATTCTCCACCGGTACTGGCAGTCTCCTCTGGTGAGTGATCCGTTGTTGTTGGACCTGGCTGTGATGTCATCCAGATTACTGGAGCCGGAACACAAAGCATGCAGCTCTCACACAGCACACCCCTGTGTTGAATGGTATACACGTGTCTCATGCGATATACCAGGGCTGTCTAACCCTGTTCCCGGAGATCTGCCGTCCTGTAGGTTTTACCTCCAACCCTGTTCCTGGAGAGCTACCCTCCTGTAGGTTTTAACTCCAACCCTGTTCCTGGAGAGATACCCTCCTGTAGGTTCTCTCTCCAACCCTGTTCCTGGAGAGCTACCCTCCTGTAGGTTTTCGCTCCAACCCTAATCTAGTCACCTGATTCTAATAATTAGCTGGTTGATAAACTGAACCAGGTTAGTTACAACTGGGGTTGGAGCGAAAACCTACAGGAGGGTAGCTCTCCAGGAACAGGGTTGGAGCAAAAACCTACAGGAGGGTAGCTCTCCAGGAACAGGGTTGGAGCAAAAACCTACAGGAGGGTAGCTCTCCAGGAACAGGGTTGGAGTTAAAACCTTCAGGAGGGTAGCTCTCCAGGAACAGGGTTGGAGCAAAAACCTACAGGAGGGTAGCTCTCCAGGAACAGGGCTGGAGCAAAAACCTACAGGAGGGTAGCTCTCCAGGAACAGGGTTGGAGCAAAAACCTACAGGAGGGTAGCTCTCCAGGAACAGGGTTGGAGTGAAAACCTACAGGAGGGTAGCTCTCCAGGAACAGGGTTGGAGCAAAAACCTACAGGAGGGTAGCTCTCCAGGAACAGGGTTGGAGTGAAAACCTACAGGAGGGTACCTCTCCAGGAACAGGGTTGGAGCAAAAACCTACAGGAGGGTAGCTCTCCAGGAACAGGGTTGGAGTTAAAACCTTCAGGAGGGTAGCTCTCCAGGAACAGGGTTGGAGCAAAAACCTACAGGAGGGTAGCTCTCCAGGAACAGGGTTGGAGCAAAAACCTACAGGAGGGTAGCTCTCCAGGAACAGGGTTGGAGCAAAAACCTACAGGAGGGTAGCTCTCCAGGAACAGGGTTGGAGCGAAAACCTACAGGAGGGTACCTCTCCAGGAACAGGGTTGGAGCAAAAACCTACAGGAGGGAAGCTCTCCAGGAACAGGGTTGGAGTTAAAACCTACAGGAGGGTAGCTCTCCAGGAACAGGGTTGGAGTGAAAACCTACAGGACGGTAGCTCTCCAGGAACAGGGTTGGAATGAAAACCTACAGGAGGGTAGCTCTCCAGGAACAGGGTTGGAATGAAAACAGGAGGGTACTTCTTCTTCCCCTCTGTACTGTGAGAGTACACTTGTGTCTTACAGTACTTCATACACATCTCTTACAATACAGAGGACACTTGTGTCTTTCAGTACAGAGTACACTTGTGTCTTTCAGTACAGAGTACACTTGTGTCTTTCAGTACAGAGTACACTTGTGTCTTACAGGTAGAGATCTACGAACTGGAGAAGCACAAGATAGAAGAATGTAGAGGTGACTATAACCCCGTAGGGGTGACTATAACCCCGTAGAGGTGACTATAACCCCGTAGAGGTGACTATAACCCCGTAGAGGTGACTATAACCCCGTAGAGGTGACTATAACCCCGTAGAGGTGACTATAACCCCATAGAGGTGACTATAACCCCGTAGAGGTGACTATAACGCCGTAGAGGTGAATATAACCCTGTAGAGGTGACTATAACCCCGTAGAGGTGACTATAACCCCGTAGAGGTGACTATAACCCTGTAGAGGTGACTATAACCCTGTAGAGGTGACTATAACCCTGTAGAGGTGACTATAACCCTGTAGACGTGACTATAACCCTGTAGAGGTGACTATAACCCCGTAGAGGTGACTATAACCCTGTTGAGGTGACTATAACCCCGTAGAGGTGACTATAACCCCGTAGAGGTGACTATAACCCCGTAGAGGTGACTATAACCCCGTAGGGGTGACTATAACCCCGTAGGGGTGACTATAACCCTGTAGATGTGACTATAACCCTGTAGAGGTGACTATAACCCCGTAGAGGTGACTATAACCCCGTAGAGGTGACTATAACCCCGTAGAGGTGACTATAACCCCGTAGAGGTGACTATAACCCCGTAGAGGTGACTATAACCCTGTAGATGTGACTATAACCCTGTAGAGGTGACTATAACCCCGTAGAGGTGACTATAACCCTGTAGAGGTGACTATAACCCCGTAGAGGTGACTATAACCCTGTAGAGGTGACTATAACCCCGTAGAGGTGACTATAACCCCGTAGAGGTGACTATAACCCTGTAGAGGTGACTATAGCCCCGTAGAGGTGACTATAACCCCGTAGAGGTGACTATAAACCCGTAGAGGTGACTATAACCCCGTAGAGGTGACTATAACCCCGTAGAGGTGACTATAACCCCGTAGAGGTGACTATAACCCCGTAGAGGTGACTATAACCCCGTAGAGTTGACTATAACGCCGTAGAGGTGACTATAACCCTGTAGAGGTGACTATAACCCCGTAGAGGTGACTATAACCCCGTAGAGGTGACTATAACCCCGTAGAGGTGACTATAACCCCGTAGAGGTGACTATAACCCCGTAGAGGTGACTATAACCCCGTAGAGGTGACTATAACCCCGTAGAGGTGACTATAACCCCGTAGAGGTGACTATAACCCCGTAGAGGTGACTATAACCCCGTAGAGGTAACTATAACCCCGTAGAGGTGACTATAACCCCGTAGAGGTGACTATAACCCTGTAGAGGTGACTAAAACCCCGTAGAGGTGACTATAACCCCGTAGAGGTGACCATAACCCTGTAGAGGTAACTATAACCCCGTAGGTGTGACTATAACCCCGTAGAGGTGACTATAACCCCGTAGAGGTGACTATAACCCCGTAGAGGTGACTATAACCCTGTAGAGGTGACTATAACTCTGTAGAGGTGACTATAACCCCGTAGAGGTGACTATAACCCTGTAGAGGTGACTATAACCCTGTAGAGGTGACTATAACCCTGTAATGGTGACTATAACCATGTAGAGGTGACTATAACCCTGTAGATGTGACTATAACCCCGTAGAGGTGACTATATCCCTGTAGAGGTGACTATAACCCTGTAGAGGTGACTATAACCATGTAGAGGTGACTATAACCCTGTAAAGGTGACTATAACCCTGTAGAGGTGACTATAACCCCGTAGAGGTGACTATAACCCCGTAGAGGTGACTATAACCATGTAGAGGTGACTATAACCCTGTAAAGGTGACTATAACCCCGTAGAGGTGACTATAACCATGTAGAGGTGACTATAACCCCGTAGAGGTGACTATAACCATGTAGAGGTGACTATAACCATGTAGAGGTGACTATAACCCCGTAGAGGTGACTATAACCCCGTAGAGGTGACTATAACCCCGTAGAGGTGACTATAACCCCGTAGAGGTGACTATAACCCCGTAGAGGTGACTATAACCCCGTAGAGGTGACTATAACCATGTAGAGGTGACAATAACCCCGTAGAGGTGACTATAACCATATAGAGGTGACTATAACCATGTAGAGGTGACTATAACCCCGTAGAGGTGACTATAACTCTGTAGAGGTGACTATAACCCCGTAGAGGTGACTATAACCATGTAGAGGTGACTATAACCCCGTAGAGGTGACTATAACCCCGTAGAGGTGACTATAACCCCGTAGAGGTGACTATAACCCCGTATAGGTGACTATAACCCCGTAGAGTTGACTATAACCCCGTAGGGGTGACTATAAACATGTAGCTACCTAGAAATAGATGGCACAATGGAATCCCCTTTTTGCTTGGCCGTTTGGGTTTTAGTCTAGGTATCCGTAAAAAGCACTTTGTAACAATCGCTGATGTAAAAAGGGCTTTTATAAAATACATTTGATTGATTGAAGTCTTGTTTACATTCGCTGTGTTTCCTCCTGCTTCGTGCTCCAGAGGAATTACTGAAGTACTCCAACCATACTCTGATCAGTATCACACCCGACTCCAGGTAAGAAGCAGTGTGCAGCCTTACCTTCTCTGGCCCTTAGTCCCAGATGTGTTTGTTCTGTGTTGCCAACTGCTACGCCATTGTCACGACAACCTCTCTTCTCAGACTTGGACACCTGTCTCTTGTCCCTCCAGCCTCTTTGATGCCATCTACTCTCTACTGAAGTATAAGATCCACCGGCTGCCTGTGATCGACCCAGAGTCTGGCAACGTCCTGCACATCCTCACCCACAAACGCATCCTCAAGTTCCTCCACATCTTTGTGAGAACCGCTTTCATATGAGCCCATCTGGCATATTTTTTTCTGTTGATAAACAACATGTAATGATTCTGGAAACTTGATAGCCTGGTCCCGGATCTGTTTGTGACATATATTTTCCTATTTCTATGGCCGTTGTGACAAGGACCGTAGGAGTTGACAAGACATCTCAAACTGATCTGGGGACCAGGCTAGAAACTTGGTTCACTTTAATTTATGACGCCATTATTCCTCCCAGGGCACCATGATCCCGAAGCCTCGGTACCTCCAGAAGAGGATTGAGGAGGTGGACATTGGAACGTTTAAACGGATCGCTACTATCCAGGAGACAGCCACGGTGTATGATGCCCTGGCCATCTTTGTAGAACGAAGGGTTTCCGCTCTGCCAGTGGTCAATGAGGAGGGTGTGTGTCTGGTTTCACCTCAGTGATGATAACACCTTTAACATTGACTTCCACTAACTTGTAGGAAAAGTTTTTTTTTTTTTTTTACTGAAGGGTTGGCCCTTCAGTTTGAACGCTAGGGTTGGCCCTTCAGTTTGAATGCTAGGGTTGGCCCTTCAGTTTGAACGCTAGGGTTGGCCCTTCAGTTTGAACGCTAGGGTTGGCCCTTCAGTTTGAATGCTAGGGTTGGCCCTTCAGTTTGAACGCTAGGGTTGGCCCTTCAGTTTGAACGCTAGGGTTGGCCCTTCAGTTTGAACGCTAGGGTTGGCCCTTCAGTTTGAACGCTAGGGTTGGCCCTTCAGTTTGAACGCTAGGGTTGGCCCTTCAGTTTGAACGCCAGCCTTATCTGTATGTTTTCTGTTTTCAGGGAAGGTCAAGGCTCTGTACTCCAGGTTTGATGTGATTGTAAGTGGGACCATATCAATTACTCTGCACTGAGATGGAAAAAACTGCATAAAAATGGTTCACATGGCAAATGTCCCATGGATTAGATGCAACCAGATGCCAAGGAGGCTGTGCAAAATGTCAAGCATCTTGTATCTGCTATTTTTGAAATGTGCCATATGGGGGGGGGGGGGTGATAAGACAGCAAATAGTATTGTAATTAGCATCATTACCATCTGTCTTCCTCCTGTGTTGCTGTAGAACCTGGCAGCTCAGAAGAACTACAACAACCTGAACATGACAATGCAGGAGGCGATTAGCTCCAGGGCCTGCTGTGTGGAGGGAGTGCTGAAGTGTTACCCCCACGAAACTCTGGAGACTATCATCGATCGCATTGCTAAGGCAGAGGTAAGACTTACTGTAGTGTTCCCCTGCTGTTTCGTCCCAAATGGCACCCTTTTTCCTATATAGTGCACTACTGTTGACCAGAGCCATATTGACCCTGGTCTAAAGTAGTGCACTATATAGGGAACTGGTCTAAAGTAGTGCACTAGATAGAGAACTGGTCTAAAGTAGTGCACTAGATAGAGAACTGGTGTAAAGTAGTGCACTATATAGGGAACTGGTGTAAAGTAGTGCACTAGATAGGGAACTGGTCTAAAGTAGTGCACTAGATAGAGAACTGGTGTAAAGTAGTGCACTATATAGGGAACTGGTGTAAAGTAGTGCACTAGATAGGGAACTGGTCTAAAGTAGTGCACTATATAGGGAACTGGTGTAAAGTAGTGCACTATATAGGGAACTGGTGTAAAGTAGTGCACTATATAGGGAACTGGTGTAAAGTAGTGCACTAGATAGGGAACTGGTGTAAAGTAGTGCACTATATAGGGAACTGGTGTAAAGTAGTGCACTATATAGGGAACTGGTCTAAAGTAGTGCACTATATAGGGAACTGGTGTAAAGTAGTGCATTATATAGGGAACTGGTGTAAAGTAGTGCACTATATAGGGAATTGGTGTAAAGTAGTGCACTATATAGGGAACTGGTCTAAAGTAGTGTACTAGATAGGGAACTGGTCTAAAGTAGTGCACTATATAGGGAACTGGTGTAAAGTAGTGCACTATATAGGGAACTGGTCTAAAGTAGTGCACTATATAGGGAACTGGTGTAAAGTAGTGCATTATATAGGGAACTGGTGTAAAGTAGTGCACTATATAGGGAATTGGTGTAAAGTAGTGCACTATATAGGGAACTGGTCTAAAGTAGTGTACTAGATAGGGAACTGGTGTAAAGTAGTGCACTATATAGGGAACTGGTGTAAAGTAGTGCACTATATAGGGAACTGGTGTAAAGTAGTGCACTATATAGGGAACTGGTCTAAAGTAGTGCACTATATAGGGAACTGGTCTAAAGTAGTGCACTATATAGGGAACTGGTGTAAAGTAGTACACTATATAGGGAACTGGTCTAAAGTAGTGCACTATATAGGGAACTGGTGTAAAGTAGTGCACTAGATAGGGAACTGGTGTAAAGTAGTGCACTATATAGGGAACTGGTCTAAAGTAGTGCGCTATATAGGGAATAGTGTGTCATTTGGTTCACAGCCTCTGTCATGCCGTGTCTCTCCTCTTCCTCCTCCTCTTCCTCCCAGGTTCAGTCTCTCCTCCTCTTCCTCCCAGGTTCACCGTCTCTCCTCCTCTTCCTCATCTTCCTCCCAGGTTCACCGTCTCTCCTCCTCTTCCTCCTCTTCCTCCCAGGTTCACCATCTCACCTCCTCTTCCTCCCAGGTTCACCGTCTCTCCTCCTCTTCCTCCCAGGTTCACCGTCTCTCCTCCTCTTCCTCATCCTCTTCATCCCAGGTTCACCGTCTCTCCTCCTCTTCCTCCTCTTCCTCCCAGGTTCACCGTCACTCCTCCTCTTCCTCATCCTCTTCCTCCCAGGTTCACCGTCTCGCCCCCTCTTCCTCATCCTCTTCCTCTCAGGTTCACCGTCTCTCCTCCTCTTCCTCATCCTCTTCCTCCCAGGTTCACCGTCTCGCCACCTCTTCCTCCTCTTCCTCCCAGGTTCACCGTCTCTCCTCCTCTTCCTCCTCTTCCTCCCAGGTTCACCGTCTAGTGCTGGTGGATAAAGATGACGTGGTGGGAGGGATCGTCTCGCTCTCTGACCTCCTCCAGGCCCTGGTCTTGACCCCGGCAGGTATTGATGCCCTTTTCTCTTAGCACCTGACTGTGGGGGTGTGAATCCATCGATCACCACCCACCACCTCCCAGCCCCTCCCCAGCCCCAACCCCAGGTAAGCCCACGCGTGGGCTGTCGGTCGCCCTCTAGTCCTGCCATGCTCTGCCCTGTCCTGCCCTGTCCTGCCTTGCCCTGCCCTGTCCTGTCCTGTCCTGCCGGTTGCTGCCTGATGGAGGTGCTGCCATACATAGCTCTCTGTAGCTTCTGCCTCTCCTCTCCTCTCCTCTCCTCTCCTCTCCTCTCCTCTCCTCTCCTCTCCTCTCCTCTCCTCTCCTCTCCTCTCCTCTCCTCTCCTCTCCTCTCCTCTCCCCCCTATCTCTGGATGACTACATCCCAAATGGCACCCTGTTCCCTATGTAGTGCACTACTTTTGACAAGATATGGGCTCTGGTCAAAAGTAGTGCACTATATAGGGAATAGGGTGCCAATTTGCAGCCTCTGTGTGAGAGGGAGCTGTGGTCAGTCACTTCTGTTTGACATGTGACTGCAGTAGACCAATCTGCCTGGCCCATTTCTTTCTTGTCTTGATGATCAAAACAGCATCTTTGTCTTTGATGGAATGAATGCGTCTGAGCTGCCATGAGACATATTGTTAGCATGTTAATGAATGATTTGAGCCAGTTCAGTGCTCATTCCCAACCAAAAGTCAAATTACATAACATAAAACATGGACAATTGGGGAGGAAAACAGACATTACTTGTCTCTGTCAAAAATAATGATTTGTTGATTTGCTTCTATTTTACAGAGATTTCGCAAAGAGCAAACTGAAGAAAAATTGGGAGACTTATAATGAATGAAGAAAGAAACTGTAAATATTTTTGATCATGCTCGGTAACTTTAAAAAATGCTTTTTAAAAGGTTTATTATATTCTGCAGGATAACTAAAATGCGTTCGTATTTTTATATTCTTGTATTTGTGTCTTTGTTTGTTTATTTATAATTTTTTTTGATAATGTACATTTTCTCAAATCTCTTCTATTTAGTGATTATTTAAACATACACAATATTTATGTTTCCTCCAAATTCATGTTCCTCTTCTCCATAAATATTATGTCTCATTAAGTAATGTTTCTCCTCTTCTCCATAAATAGTATGTCTCTTTAAATAATGTTCCTCCTCTACTCCATAAATATTGTCTCTTTAAATAATGTTCCTCCTCTACTCCATAAATATTGTCTCTTTAAATAATGTTCCTCTACTCCATAAATATTGTCTCTTTAAATAATGTTCCTCTACTCCATAAATATCATGTCTCTTTAAATAATATAGCGACTGGCTAGGCCACTCCAGGACCTTAATTTGCTTCTTCTTGAGCCACTCCTTTGTTGCCTTGGCTGTGTGTTTTGGGTCATTGTCATGCTGGAATACCCATCCAAAACCCATTTTCAATGCCCTGGCTGAGGGAAGGAGGTTCTCACCCAAGATTTGACGGTACATGGCCCCGTCCATCGTCCCTTTGATGCGGTGAAGTTGTCCTGTCCCCTTAGCAGAAAAACACTCCCAAAGCATAATGTTTCCACCTCCATGTTTGACGGTGGGGATGGTGTTCTTGGGGTCATAGGCAGCATTCCTCCTCCTCCAAACACGGCGAGTTGAGTTAATGCCAAAGAGCTCGATTTTGGTCTCATCTGACCACAACACTTTCACCCAGTTCTCCTCTGAATCATTCAGATGTTCATTGGCAAACTTCAGACGGCCCTGTATATGTGCTTTCTTGAGCAGGGGGACCTTGCGGGCGCTGCAGGATTTCAGTCCTTCACGGCGTAATGTGTTACCAATTGTTTTCTTGTTGACTATGGTCCCAGCTGCCTTGAGATCATTGACAAGATCCTCCCGTGTAGTTCTGGGCTGATTCCTCACCGTTCTCATGATCATTGCAACTCCACGAGGTGAGATCTTGCATGGAGCCCCAGGCCGAGGGAGATTGACAGTTATTTTGTGTTGTCACCTTCTCACCAATCTGCTTGGCGATGGTCTTGTAGCCCATTCCAGCCTTGTGTGGGTCTACAATCTTGTCCCTGACATCCTTGGTCTTGGCCATGGTGGAGAGTTTGGAATCTGATTGATTGATTGCTTCTGTGGACAGGTGTCTTTTATACAGGTAACAAGCATACACAAAAAAAAAATGTATGCACGCATGACTGTAAGTCGCTTTGGATAAAAGCGTCTGCTAAATGGCATATTAAGCTGAGATTAGCAGCACTCCCTTTAAGAGTGTGCTCCTAATCTCAGCTCGTTACCTGTAAAAAAGACACCTGGGAGCCAGAAATCTTTCTGATTGAGAGGGGGTCAAATACTTATTTCCCTCATTAAAATGTAAATCAAGTCATAACATTTTTGACATGCGTTTTTCAGGTTTTTCTTTTTGTTATTCTGTCTCTCACTGTTCAAATAAACCTACCATTAAAATTATAGACTGATCATTTCTTTGTCAGTGGGCAAACGTACAAAATCAGGAGGGGATCAAATACTTTTTTCACTCACTGTAGATATAGGGACAGTAGCTACAGTTGAAGTCGGAAGTTTACATACACTTAGGTTTTTAAACCACTCCACAAATTTCTTGTTAACAAACTATAGTTTTGGCAAGTCGGTTAGGACATCTACTTTGTGCATGACACAAGTATTCTTCCAACAATTGTTTACAGACAGATTGTTTCACTTATAATTCACTGTATCACAATTCCAGTGGGTCAGAAGTTTACATACACTAAATTGACTGTGCCTTTAAACAACTTGGAATATTTCAGAAAATGATGTCATGGCTTTAGAAGCTTATGATAGGCTAATTGACATCATTTGAGTCAATTGGAGGTGTACCTGTGGATGTATTTCAAGGCCTACCTTCAAACTCAGTGCCTCTTTGCTTGACATCATGGGGAAATCAAAAGAAATCAGCCAAGACCTGAGAAAAACATTGTAGACCTCCACAAGTCTGGTTCATCCTTGGGAGCAATTTCCAAACGCCTGAAGATACCATGTTCATCTGTACAAACAATAGTACGCAAGTATAAACACCATGGGACCACGCAGCCATCATACCGCTCAGGAAAGAGACGCGTTCTGTCTCCTAGAGATGAACGTACTTTGGTGCGAAAAGTGCAAATCAATCCCAGAACAACAGCA
This sequence comes from Coregonus lavaretus, assembly GCF_964263955.1. Classification (NCBI taxonomy): domain Eukaryota; kingdom Metazoa; phylum Chordata; class Actinopteri; order Salmoniformes; family Salmonidae; genus Coregonus; species Coregonus lavaretus. Next base: position 258,955 of record NW_028165198.1, on the reverse strand, counting down.
AAGGACCTTGTGAAGATGTTGGAGGAAACAGGTACAAAAGTATCTATATCCACAGTAAAACGAGTCCTATATTAACGTAACCTGAAAGGCCACTCAGCAAGGAAGAAGACACTGCTCCAAAACCGCCATAAAAAAGCCAGACTACGTTTTGCAACTGCATATGGGGACAAAGATCGTACTTTTTGGAAAAATATCCTCTGGTCTGATGAAACAAAAATAGAACTGTTTGGCCATAATGACCATTGTTATGTTTGGAGGAAAAAGGGGGTACCTTGCAAGCCGAAGAACACCATCCCAAACGTGAAGCACGGGGGTTAAACAATTTGAAGGCAATGCTACCAAATACTAATTGAGTATATGTAAACTTTTGACCAACTGGGAATGTGATGAAAGAAATAAAAGCTGAAAAAATCATTCTTTCTACTACTATTCTGACATTTGACATTCTTAAAATAAAGTGGTGATCCTAACTGGGATTAAATGTCAGGAATTATGAAAAACTGAGTTTAAATGTATTTGGCTAAGGTTTATGTAAACTTCTGACTTCAACTGTATATACAGGGTTAGTAGCTATATACAGGGTCAGTAGCTATATACAGGGACAGTTCCAGGGTCAGTAGCTAAATACAGGGTCAGTTCCAGGGTCAGTAGCAATATACAGGGACAGTTCCAGGGTCAGTAGCTATATACAGGGACAGTTCCAGGGTCAGTAGCTATATACAGGGACAGTTCCAGGGTCAGTAGCTAAATACAGGGTCAGTTCCAGGGTCAGTAGCTATATACAGGGTCAGTAGCTATATACAGGTTCAGTTCCAGGGTCAGTAGCTATATACAGGGTCACTTCCAGGGTCAGTAGCTATATACAGGGACAGTTCCAGGGTCAGTAGCTATATACAAGGTCAGTTCCAGGGTCAGTAGCTATATACAGGGTCAGTAGCTATATACAGGTTCAGTTCCAGGGTCAGTAGCTATATACAGGGTCAGTTCCAGGGTCAGTAGCTAAATACAGGGTCAGTTCCAGGGTCAGTAGCTATATACAGGGACAGTTCCAGGGTCAGTAGCTATATACAAGGTCAGTTCCAGGGTCAGTAGCTATATACAGGGTCAGTTCCAGGGTCAGTAGCTATATACAGGGACAGTTCCAGGGTCAGTAGCTATATACAGGGACAGTTCCAGGGTCAGTAGCTATATACAGTTCCAGGGTCAGTAGCTATATACAGGGTCAGTTACAGGGTCAGTAGCTATATACAGGGTCAGTAGCTATATACAGGGACAGTTCCAGGGTCAGTAGCTATATACAGGGTCAGTTCCAGGGTCAGTAGCTATATACAGGGTCAGTAGCTATATACAGGGAAAGTTCCAGGGTCAGTAGCTATATACAGGGACAGTTCCAGGGTCAGTAGCTATATACAGGGTCAGTAGCTATATACAGGGTCAGTAGCTATATACAGGGAAAGTTCCAGGGTCAGTAGCTATATACAGGGACAGTTCCAGGGTCAGTAGCTATATACAGGGTCAGTAGCTATATACAGGGTCAGTTCCAGGGTCAGTAGCTATATACAAGGTCAGTTCCAGGGTCAGTAGCTATATACAGGGACAGTTCCAGGGTCAGTAGCTATATACAGGGTCAGTAGCTATATACAGGGACAGTTCCAGGGTCAGTAGCTATATACAGGGTCAGTTCCAGGGTCAGTAGCTATATACAGGGTCAGTTCCAGGGTCAGTAGCTATATACAGGGTCAGTAGCTATATACAGGGTCAGTAGCTATATACAGGGTCAGTAGCTATATACAGGGTCAGTAGCTATATACAGGGACAGTTCCAGGGTCAGTAGCTATATACAGGGTCAGTTCCAGGGTCAGTAGCTATATACAGGGACAGTTCCAGGGTCAGTAGCTATATACAGGGTCAGTTCCAGGGTCAGTAGCTATATACAGGGACAGTTCCAGGGTCAGTAGCTATATAAAGGGTCAGTTCCAGGGTCAGTAGCTATATACAGGGACAGTTCCAGGGTCAGTAGCTATATACAGGGTCAGTTCCAGGTTCAGTAGCTATATACAGGGTCAGTTCCAGGGTCAGTATCTATATACAGGGTCAATTCCAGGGTCAGTAGCTATATACAGGGTCAGTAGCTATATACAGGGTCAGTTCCAGTGTCAGTAGCTATATACAGGGTCAGTAGCTATATACAGGGTCAATTCCAGGGTCAGTAGCTATATACAGGGTCAGTAGCTATATACAGGGTCAATTCCAGGGTCAGTAGCTATATACAGGGTCAGTAGCTATATACAGGGTCAATTCCAGGGTCAGTAGCTATATACAGGGTCAGTAGCTATATACAGGGTCAGTTCCAGTGTCAGTAGCTATATACAGGGTCAGTAGCTATATACAGGGTCAATTCCAGGGTCAGTAGCTATATACAGGGTCAGTAGCTATATACAGGGTCAGTTCCAGTGTCAGTAGCTATATACAGGGTCAGTAGCTATATACAGGGTCAGTAGCTATATACAGGGACAGTTCCAGGGTCAGTAGCTATATACAGGGTCAGTTCCAGGGTCAGTAGCTATATACAGGGACAGTTCCAGGGTCAGTAGCTATATACAGGGTCAGTAGCTATATACAGGGTCAGTAGCTATATACAGGGACAGTTCCAGGGTCAGTAGCTATATACAGGGTCAGTTCCAGGGTCAGTAGCTATATACAGGGACAGTTCCAGGGTCAGTAGCTATATACAGGGACAGTTCCAGGGTCAGTAGCTATATACAGGGTCAGTAGCTATATACAGGGTCAGTAGCTATATACAGGGTAAGTAGCTATATACAGGGACAGTTCCAGGGTCAGTAGCTATATACAGGGACAGTTCCAGGGTCAGTAGCTATATACAGGGTTAGTTCCAGGGTCAGTAGCTATATACAGGGTCAGTAGCTATACACAGGGTCAGTAGCTATATACAGGGTCAGTTCCAGGGTCAGTAGCTATATACAGGGACAGTTCCAGGGTCAGTAGCTATATACAGGGTTAGTTCCAGGGTCAGTAGCTATATACAGGGTCAGTAGCTATATACAGGGTCAGTAGCTATATACAGGGACAGTTCCAGGGTCAGTAGCTATATACAGGGACAGTTCCAGGGTCAGTAGCTATATACAGGGTTAGTTCCAGGGTCAGTAGCTATATACAGGGTCAGTAGCTATATACAGGGTCAGTAGCTATATACAGGGTCAGTAGCTATATACAGGGACAGTAGCTATATACAGGGTCAGTAGCTATATACAGGGACAGTTCCAGGGTCAGTAGCTATATACAGGGTCAGTTCCAGGGTCAGTAGCTATATACAGGGTCAGTAGCTATATACAGGGTCAGTAGCTATATACAGGGACAGTTCCAGGGTCAGTAGCTACAGTGGGGAAAAAAAGTATTTAGTCAGCCACCAATTGTGCAAGTTCTCCCACTTAAAAAGATGAGAGAGGCCTGTAATTTTCATCATAGGTACACGTCAACTATGACAGACAAAATGAGAAAAGAAATTCCAGAAAATCACATTGTAGGATTTTTTATGAATTTATTTGCAAATTATGGTGGAAAATAAGTATTTGGTCAATAACAAAAAAGTTTCTCAATACTTTGTTATATACCCTTTGTTGGCAATGACACAGGTCAAACGTTTTCTGTAAGTCTTCACAAGGTTTTCACACACTGTTGCTGGTATTTTGGCCCATTCCTCCATGCAGATCTCCTCTAGAGCAGTGATGTTTTGGGGCTGTCGCTGGGCAACACGGATTTTCAACTCCCTCCAAAGATTTTCTATGGGGTTGAGATCTGGAGACTGGCTAGGCCACTCCAGGACCTTGAAATGCTTCTTACGAAGCCACTCCTTCGTTGCCCGGGCGGTGTGTTTGGGATCATTGTCATGCTGAAAGACCCAGCCACGTTTCATCTTCAATGCCCTTGCTGATGGAAGGAGGTTTTCACTCAAAATCTCACGATACATGGCCCCATTCATTCTTTCCTTTACACGGATCAGTCGTCCTGGTCCCTTTGCAGAAAAACAGCCCCAAAGCATGATGTTTCCACCCCCATGATTTACAGTAGGTATGGTGTTCTTTGGATGCAACTCAGCATTCTTTGTACTCCAAACACGACGAGTTGAGTTTTTACCAAAAAGTTATATTTTGGTTTCATCTGACCATATGACATTCTCCCAATCCTCTTCTGGATCATCCAAATGCACTCTAGCAAACTTCAGACGGGCCTGGACATGTACTGGCTTAAGCAGGGGGACACAGCAGGATTTGAGTCCCTGGCGGCGTAGTGTGTTACTGATGGTAGGCTTTGTTACCTTGGTCCCAGCTCTCTGCAGGTCATTCACTAGGTCCCCCCGTGTGGTTCTGGGATTTTTGCTCAACGTTCTTGTGATCATTTTGACCCCACGGGGTGAGATCTTGCGTGGAGCCCCAGATCGAGGGAGATTATCAGTGGTGTTGTATGTCTTCCATTTCCTAATAATTGCTCCCACAGTTGATTTCTTCAAACCAAGCTGCTTACCTATTGCAGATTCAGTCTTCCCAGCCTGGTGCAGGTCTACAATTTTGTTTCTGGTGTCCTTTGACAGCTCTTTGGTCTTGGCCATAGTGGAGTTTGGAGTGTGACTGTTTGAGGTTGTGGACAGGTGTATTTTATACTGATAACAAGTTCAAACAGGTGCCATTAATACAGGAAACGAGGGGAGGACAGAGGAGCCTCTTAAAGAAGAAGTTACAGGTCTGTGAGAGCCAGAAATCTTGCTTGTTTGTAGGTGACCAAATACTTATTTTCCACCATAATTTGCAAATAAATTCATAAAAAATCCTACAATGTGATTTTCTGGATTTTTTTTCCTCAATTTGTCTGTCATAGTTGACGTGTACCTATGATGAAAATTACAGGCATCTCTCATCTTTTTAAGTGGGAGAACTTGCACAATTGGTGGCTGACTAAATACTTTTTTTCCCCACTGTATATACAGGGTCAGTTCCAGGGTCAGTAGCTATATACAGGGTCAGTAGCTATATACAGGGTCAGTTCCAGGGTCAGTAGCTATATACAGGGTTAGTAGCTATATACAGGGTCAGTAGCTATATACAGGGACAGTTCCAGGGTCAGCAGCTATATACAGGGACAGTTCCAGGGTCAGTAGCTATATACAGGGACAGTTCCAGGGTCAGTAGCTATATACAGGGACAGTTCCAGTGTCAGTAGCTATATACAGGGTCAGTTCCAGGGTCAGTAGCTACATACAGGGTCAGTAGCTATATACAGGGTCAGTTCCAGGGTCAGTAGCTATATACAGGGTCAGTTCCAGGGTCAGTAGCTATATACAGGGTCAGTAGCTATATACAGGGTCAGTTCCAGGGTCAGTAGCTATATACAGGGTCAGTTCCAGGGTCAGTAGCTATATACAGGGACAGTTCCAGGGTCAGTAGCTATATACAGGTTCAGTTCCAGGGTCAGTAGCTATATACAGGGTCAGTTCCAGGGTCAGTAGCTATATACAGGGACAGTTCCAGGGTCAGTAGCTATATACAGGGTTAGTTCCAGGGTCAGTAGCTATATACAGGGTCAGTTCCAGGGTCAGTAGCTATATACAGGGTCAGTAGCTATATACAGGGACAGTTCCAGGGTCAGTAGCTATATACAGGGTTAGTTCCAGGGTCAGTAGCTATATACAGGTTCAGTAGCTATATACAGGGACAGTTCCAGGGTCAGTAGCTATATACAGGGTCAGTTCCAGGGTCAGTAGCTATATACAGGGTCAGTAGCTATATACAGGTTCAGTTCCAGGGTCAGTAGCTATATACAGGGTCAGTTCCAGGGTCAGTAGCTATATACAGGGACAGTTCCAGGGTCAGTAGCTATATACAGGGACAGTTCCAGGGTCAGTAGCTATATACAGGGTCAGTAGCTATATACAGGGTCAGTTCCAGGGTCAGTAGCTATACACAGGGTCAGTAGCTATATACAGGGTCAGTAGCTATATACAGGGTCAGTAGCTATATACAGGGACAGTTCCAGGGTCAGTAGCTATATACAGGGTCAGTAGCTATATACAGGGTCAGTTCCAGGGTCAGTAGCTATATACAGGGACAGTTCCAGGGTCAGTAGCTAAATACAGGGACAGTTCCAGGGTCAGTAGCTATATACAGGGACAGTAGCTATATACAGGGTCAGTAGCTATATACAGGGACAGTAGCTATATACAGGGTCAGTAGCTATATACAGGGACAGTAGCTATATACAGGGTTAGTAGCTATATACAGGGTCAGTAGCTATATACAGGGTCAGTTCAAGGATCAGTAGCTATATACAGGGTCAGTTCCAGGGTCAGTAGCTATATACAGGGTCAGTAGCTATATACAGGGTCAGTAGCTATATACAGGGTCAGTTCCAGGGTCAGTAGCTATATACAGGGTCAGTTCAAGGATCAGTAGCTATATACAGGTTCAGTAGCTATATACAGGGACAGTTCCAGGGTCAGTAGCTATATACAGGGTCAGTAGCTATATACAGGGTCAGTAGCTATATACAGGGTCAGTAGCTATATACAGGGTCAGTAGCTATTTACAGGGTCAGTTCCAGGGTCAGTAGCTATATACAGGGTCAGTTCCAGGGTCAGTAGCTATATACAGGGTCAGTAGCTATATACAGGGTCAGTTCAAGGATCAGTAGCTATATACAGGGTCAGTAGCTATATACAGGGTCAGTAGCTATATACAGTTCCAGGGTCAGTAGCTATATACAGGGTCAGTTCCAGGGTCAGTAGCTATATACAGGGTCAGTAGCTATATACAGGGTCAGTTCCAGGGTCAGTAGCTATATACAGGGACAGTTCCAGGGTCAGTAGCTATATACAGGGTCAGTTCCAGGGTCAGTAGCTATATACAGGGTCAGTAGCTATATACAGGGTCAGTAGCTATATACAGGGTCAGTTCCAGGGTCAGTAGCTATATACAGGGTCAGTAGCTATATACAGGGACAGTTCCAGGGTCAGTAGCTATATACAGGATCAGTTCCAGGGTCAGTAGCTATATACAGGGTCAGTTCCAGGGTCAGTAGCTATATACAGGGACAGTTCCAGGGTCAGTAGCTATATACAGGGTCAGTTCCAGGGTCAGTAGCTATATACAGGGACAGTTCCAGGGTCAGTAGCTATATACAGGGTCAGTAGCTATATACAGGGTCAGTAGCTATATACAGGGACAGTTCCAGTGTCAGTAGCTATATACAGGGACAGTTCCAGGGTCAGTAGCTATATACAGAGTCAGTTTCATGGTCAGTAGCTATATACAGGGTCAGTTCCAGGGTCAGTAGCTATATACAGAGTCAGTTTCATGGTCAGTAGCTATATACAGGGACAGTTCCAGGGTCAGTAGCTATATACAGAGTCAGTTTCATGGTCAGTAGCTATATACAGGGTCAGTAGCTATATACAGGGTCAGTTCCAGGGTCAGTAGCTATATACAGGGTCAGTTCCAGGGTCAGTAGCTATATACAGGGACAGTAGCTATATACAGGGTCAGTAGCTATATACAGGGTCAGTTCCAGGGTCAGTAGCTATATACAGGGACAGTTTCATGGTCAGTAGCTATATACAGGGACAGTTCTAGGGTCAGTAGCTATATACAGGGACAGTTCCAGGGTCAGTAGCTATACACAGGGTCAGTAGCTATACACAGGGTCAGTAGCTATATACAGGGACAGTAGCTATATACAGGGACAGTTCCAGGGTCAGTAGCTATATACAGGGTCAGTTCCAGGGTCAGTAGCTATACACAGGGTCAGTAGCTATATACAGGGTCAGTAGCTATATACAGGGTCAGTAGCTATACACAGGGTCAGTAGCTATATACAGGGTCAGTTCCAGGGTCAGTAGCTATACACAGGGTCAGTAGCTATATACAGGGTCAGTAGCTATATACAGGGTCAGTTCCAGGGTCAGTAGCTATACACAGGGTCAGTAGCTATATACAGGGTCAGTTTCAGGGTCAGATCCAATACCATATTTACAATGTTCAGGGATACTGGAGTGATAGAGGTAGATATGTATAGGGGTAAGGTGACTATATACAGGGTCAGTTCCAATACCATATTAACAATGTGCAGGGATACTGGAGTGATGGAGGTGGATATGTATAGGGGTAAGGTGACTATATACAGAGTCTTAGACAATTTTCAAGTTCTTCCTTTCACACCGCCTGATATAGACGTCCTGAATGGCAAGGAGCTCGGCCCCAGCGATATACTGGGCGGTGCAGTTGCCATACCAGGCGGTGATGCAGCCAGTCAAGATGCTCTCAATGGTGCGGCTGTAGAACTTTTTGAGGATCTGATGCCAAATCTTTTCAACCTCCTGAGGTGGAAGAACATTTTCTTTAAAAAAAAGTAGAAACAGATAGGTATTTTTGTATTTATTAAGGATCCCCATTAGTTCCTGCCAAGGCAGCAGCTACTCTTCCTGGGGTCCAGCAACATTAAGGCAGTTATATACAATATAAAACATTACATGACGTTACATTTCATAACACTTTACCCAATACATTTAGTGTGTTCCCTCAGGCCACTACTCCATTATCACATATTTCCAATACAACATCCATGTGTACGTGTGTGTAGAGTGAGTGTCTATATGTATGTGTGTCTGTACCTGTGTGTGTGTCTCTTCACAGTCCCCGCTGTTCCACAAGGTGTATTTTTACCTGTTTTTAAAAATCTGATTCTACTGCTTGCATCAGTTACCTGATGTGGAATAGAGTTCCATGTAGTCATGGCTCTATGTAGTACTGTGCTCCTCCCATAGTCCGTTCTGGACTTGGGGACTGTGAATAGACCTCTGGTGGCATGTCTTTTGGGGTATGCATGGGTGTCCGAGCTGTGTGCCAGTATTCCAAACAGACAGCTTGGTACATTCAGCTCGTCGACACCTCTCACAAAACAAGCAGTGATGAAGTCAATCTCTCTTCCACTCTGAGCCAAGAGAGACTGACATGCATATTATTAATGTTAGCTCTCCGCTTGCTTTTAAGGGCCAGCCGTGCTGCCTTGTTCTGAGCCAACTGCAATTTTCCCAAGTCCCTCTTTGTGGCACCTACCACACGACTGAACAGTAGTCCAGGTGCAATAAAACTAGGGCCTGTAGGACCTGCCTTGTTGATAGTGTTGTTAAGAAGGCAGAGCAGCGCTCAATTATGGACATACTTCTACCCATCTTAGCTACTAGTTGTATCAATATGCTTTGACCATGACAGTCTACAATCCAGGGTTACTACAAGCAGTTTAGTCTCCTCAACTTGCTCAATTTCCACATTATTCATTACGAGATTTAGTTGAGGTTTAGGGTTTAGTGAATGATTTGACCCAAATACAATGCTTTTAGTTTTGGAAATATTCAGGATTAACTTATTTCTTGCCACCCTTTCCAAAACTAACTGCAACTCTTTGTTAAGTGTTGCAGTTATTTCAGTTGCTGTAGTAGCTGACATGTATAGTGCTGAGTCATCCGCATACATAGACACACTGGCTTTACTCAAAACCAGTGGCATGTCATTAGTAAAGATGGAAAAAAGCAAGGGGCCTAGACAGCTGTCCTGGGGAATTCCTGATTCTACCTGGATTAAGTTTGAGAGGCTTCCATTAAAGAACACCCTCTGTGTTCTGGTAGACAAGTAACTCTTTATCCACATTATAGCAGGGGGTGTAAAGCCATAACACATACGTTTTTCCAGCAGCAGACTATGATCGATAATGTCAAAAGCCGCACTGAAGTCTAACAAAACAGCCCCCATAATATTTTTATCATCAATTTCTCTCAGCCAATCATTAGTCATTTGTGTAAGTGCTGTGCTTGTTGAATGTCCTTTTCTATAAGCATGCTGAAAGTTAGTTGTCAATTTGTTTACAGTAAAATAGCATTGTATCTGGTCAAACACCATTTTTTCCAATAATTTACTAAGGGTTGGTAACAGGCTAATTGGTCGGTTGTTTGAGCCAGTAAAGGGGGCTTTACTATTCTTAGGTAACGGAATTACTTTTGCTTCCCTCCAGGCCTGGGGGCACACACTTTCTAGTAGGCTTAAATTGAAAATATGTCAAATAGGAGTGGCAATATCGTCCACTATTATCCTCAGCAATTTTCCATCCCCGGTGGCTTGTTATTGTTAATAGACAACAATAATTTTTTCACCTCTTCCACACTCACTTACGGAATTCAAAATTACAATGCTTGTCTTTAATAATTTGGTCAGATATTCTTGAATGTGTAGTGTCAGTAATTGTTGCTGGTATGTCATGCCTAAATTTGCTAATCTTGCCAATGAAAAAATGATTAAAGTAGTTGACAATATCAGTTGGTTTTGTGATGAATGAGCCATCTGATTCAATGAATGATGGAGCTGAGTTTGCCTTTTTTCCCAAAATATAATTGAAGGTGCTCCAAAGCTTTTTAATCCCATTCTTTATGTCATTTATCTTTGTTTCATAGTGTAGTTTCTTCTTATTTTTATTCAGTTTAGTCACATGATTTCTCAGTTTGCAATACGTTTGCCAATCGGTTGTGCAGCCAGACTTATTTGCCATTCCTTTTGCCTCATCCTTCTCAACCATACCATTTTTCAATTCCTCATCAATCCACGGGGATTTAACAGTTTTTATAGTCATTTTCTTAATGGGTGCATGCTTATTAGTAACTGGAATAAGCAATTTCATGAATGTGTCAAGTGCAGTGTCTGTTTGCTCCTCATTACACACCACAGACCAACATACATTCTTTATATCAAGAACATAGGCATCACTACAAAACGTATTGTATGACCTCTTATACACTATATTAGGCCCAGCCTTTGGAACTTTGGTTTTCCTAGATATGGGTACTATATTGTGATCACTACAGCCAATGGATTTGGATACTGCTTTCAAACAAATCTTTGCAGCATTAGTAAAGATATGATCAATACATGTTGATGATTTAAATCCTGTACCGTTTGTAACCACCCTGGTAGGTTGACTGATAACCTGGTGTAGGGGGTGAGTGGGATGGAGTCTACCAGGAAGGACAGGAGTCTGCCAGGACTGGAATCTCCTGATGATGAACAGCCTTACCTATGACCCTACCTACCTACCCCCTGACCTGACCCTGGCCTGGCCTGCTGCACAGATATATACTCCTCTTGACCCTACCTACCCCCTGACCCTACCTACCCCCTGACCCTACCTCCTGACCCTACCCCCTACCCCCTGACCCTACCTACCTCCTGACCCTGCCTACCCCCTGACCCTACCTACCCCCTGACCCTACCTCCTGACCCTGCCTACCCCCTGACCCTACCTACCCCCTGACCTGACCCTGGCCTGGCCTGCTGCACAGATATATACTCCTCTTGACCCTACCTACCTCCTGACCCTACCTACCCCCTGACCCTACCTACCCCCTGACCCTACCTACCCCCTGACCCTACCCCCTGACCCTACCTACCCCCTGACCCTACCTACCCCCTGACCCTACCCCCTGACCCTACCTACCCCCTGACCCTACCTACCCCCTGACCCTACCTACCCCCTGACCCTACCCCCTGACCCTACCTACCCCCTGACCCTACCCCCTGACCCTACCTACCCCCTGACCCTGCCTACCCCCTGACCCTACCTACCCCCTGACAGTACCTACCCCCTGACCCTACATACCCCCTGACCCTACCTACCCCCTGACCCTGCCTACCCCCTGACCCTACCTCCTGACCCTACCTACCCCCTGACCCTGCCTACCCCCTGACCCTGCCTACCCCCTGACCCTACCTACCCCCCTGACCCTACCTACCCCCTGACCCTACCTACCCCCTGACCCTACATACCCCCTGACCCTACCTACCCCCTGACCCTGCCTACCCCCTGACCCTACCCCCTGACCCTACCTACCCCCTGACCCTACCTACCCCCTGACCCTACCTACCCCCTGACCCTACCTACCCCCTACCTACCCCCTGACCCTACCTACCCCCTGACCCTACCTACCCCCTGACCCTACCTACCCCCTGACCCTACCCCCTGACCCTACCTACCCCCTGACCCTACCTACCCCCTGACCCTACCTACCCCCTGACCCTACCTACCCCCTGACCCTACCTACCCCCTGACCCTACCTACCCCCTACCTACCCCCTGACCCTACCTACCCCCTACCTACCCCCTGACCCTACCTACCCCCTGACCCTACCTACCCCCTGACCCTACCTACCCCCTGACCCTGCCCCCTGACCCTACCTACCCCCTACCTACCCCCTGACCCTGCCTACCCCCTGACCCTACCTACCCCCTGACCCTACCTACCCCCTGACCCTACCCCCTGACCCTACCTACCCCCTGACCCTACCCCCTGACCCTACCCCCTGACCCTACCTACCCCCTGACCCTACCCCCTGACCCTACCCCCTGACCCTACCTACCCCCTGACCCTACCTACCCCCTGACCCTACCTACCCCCTGACCCTACCTACCCCCTGACCCTACCTACCCCCTGACCCTACCTACCCCCTGACCCTACCCCCTGACCCTACCTACCCCCTGACCCTACCTACCCCCTGACCCTACCCCCTGACCCTACCTACCCCCTGACCCTACCCCCTGACCCTACCTCCTGACCCTACCTACCCCCTGACCCTACCTACCCCCTGACCCTACCTACCCCCTGACCCTACCTACCCCCTGACCCTACCTACCCCCTGACCCTACCTACCCCCTGACCCTACCTACCCCCTGACCCTACCTACCCCCTGACCCTACCTACCCCCTGACCCTGCCTACCCCCTGACCCTACCTACCCCCTGACCCTACCTCCTGACCCTACCTACCCCCCTGACCCTACCCCCTGACCCTACCTACCCCCTGACCCTACCCCCTGACCCTACCTACCCCCTGACCCTACCCCCTGACCCTACCTCCTGACCCTACCTACCCCCTGACCCTACCTCCTGACCCTGCCTACCCCCTGACCCTACCTACCCCCTGACCCTACCTACCCCCTGACCCTACCCCCTGACCCTACCTCCTGACCCTGCCTACCCCCTGACCCTACCTACCCCCTGACCCTACCTCCTGACCCTGCCTACCCCCTGACCCTACCTACCCCCTGACCCTACCTCCTGACCCTACCCCCTGACCCTACCTACCCCCTGACCCTACCTCCTGACCCTACCTACCCCCTGACCCTACCTCCTGACCCTACCCCCTGACCCTACCTACCCCCTGACCCTACCTCCTGACCCTACCTACCCCCTGACCCTACCTCCTGACCCTACCCCCTGACCCTACCTACCCCCTGACCCTACCTCCTGACCCTACCTACCCCCTGACCCTACCTCCTGACCCTACCTACCCCCTGACCCTACCTCCTGACCCTACCCCCTGACCCTACCTACCCCCTGACCCTACCCCCTGACCCTACCTACCCCCTGACCCTACCTCCTGACCCTACCCCCTGACCCTACCTACCCCCTGACCCTACCTCCTGACCCTACCTACCTCCTGACCCTGCCTACCTCCTGACCCTGCCCCCTACCCCCTGACCCTACCTACCCCCTGACCCTACCTACCCCCTGACCCTACCCCCTGACCCTACCTACCCCCTGACCCTACCTCCTGACCCTGCCTACCCCCTGACCCTACCTCCTGACCCTACCTACCCCCTGACCCTACCTACCCCCTGACCCAACCCCCTGACCCTACCTCCTGACCCTACCCCCTACCCCCTGACCCTACCCCCTGACCCTGCCTACCCCCTGACCCTGCCCCCTGACCCTACCTACCCCCCTGACCCTACCTACCCCCTGACCCTACCTACCCCCTGACCCTGCCCCCTGACCCTACCTACCCCCCTGACCCTACCTACCCCCTGACCCTACCTACCCCCCTGACCCTACCTACCCCCTGACCCTACCTACCTCCTGACCCTACCTACCCCCTGACCCTACCTACCTCCTGACCCTACCTACCCCCCTGACCCTACCTACCCCCTGACCCTACCTACCCCCCTGACCCTACCTACCCCCTGACCCTACCTACCCCCTGACCCTACCTACCCCCTGACCCTGCCTACCCCCTGACCTGGATGCTACTGTCTGTGCATCATGAAAAAGTGTAATACTTTTATTTTGAACAATGTACAGTATTTTCAGACAAACATTAAACATTTTAACTGAAATTGAAATAGCCTAAGAATTGGATTGTCATAGCAATGTTCATAACAGTTGAACCGTTTAATTTTGTATTGGGGTTGAGTCTCTACCTCAGCATACCAATCTTTTGTAATAGTCGTTAGTATCAGGTGATATTAGGTTCTGTCTTACATCTTGTTTGTTCTTTACACAATATTCAATTACACAGTTGCAGTCATCCATTGAAAACCAGTCACCCAGAAATGTATGTAAAACATATTCTCAAACATTGGAAACCCATGTAAAAGCTTGATGTTGTCAATACTGATTTCACCTTCTTGTACTGAACTTACCATTTTAATAAATTGTTACCACTGAATAGCCTGTGTTTATTTCAAGCATTAGGCAGAGACCATGTGTTTTATTGATACACCAAGCATTAGGCAGAGACCATGTGTTTTGGTAGATACACAAAGCATTAGGCTGAGACCATGTGTTTTGGTAGATACACCAAGCATTGGGCAGAGACCATGTGTTTTGGTAGATACACAAAGCATTAGGCAGAGACCATGTGTTTTGGTAGATACACCAAGCATTAGGCAGAGACCATGTGTTTTGGTAGATACACCAAGCATTAGGGCGAGACAATGTGTTTTGGTAGATACACCAAGCATTAGGCAGAGACCATGTGTTTTGGTAGATACACCAAGCATTAGGCAGAGACCATGTGTTTTGGTAGATACACCAAGCATTAGGCCGAGACCATGTGTTTTGGTAGATACACCAAGCATTAGGCCGAGACCATGTGTTTTGGTAGATACACCAAGCATTAGGCAGAGACCATGTGTTTTGGTAGATACACCAAGCATTAGGCAGAGACCATGTCTTTTGGTAGATACACCAAGCATTAGGCTGAGACCATGTGTTTTGGGAGATACACCAAGCATTAGGCCGAGACCATGAGTTTTGGTAGATACACCAAGCATTAGGGCGAGACCATGTATTTTGGTAGATACACCAAGCATTAGGCAGAGACCATGTGTTTTGGTAGATACACCAAGCATTATGCAGAGACCATGTGTTTCATTGATACACCAAGCATTAGGCAGAGACCATGTGTTTTGTTATATACACCAAGCATTAGGCCGAGACCATGTGTTTTGGTAGATACACCAAGCATTAGGCAGGGACCATGTGTTTTGGTAGATACACCAAGCATTAGGCAGAGACCGTGTGTTTTGGTAGATACACCAAGCATTAGGCCGAGACCATGTGTTTTGGTAGATACACCAAGCATTAGGCAGAGACCATGTGTTTTGGTAGATACACCAAGCATTAGGCAGAGACCATGTGTTTTGGTAGATACACCAAGCATTAGGCCGAGACCATGTGTTTTGGTAGATACACCAAGCATTAGGCAGAGACCATGTGTTTTGGTAGATACACCAAGCATTAGGCAGAGACCATGTGTTTTGGTAGATACACCAAGCATTAGGCCGAGACCATGTGTTTTGGTAGATACACCAAGCATTAGGCCGAGACCATGTGTTTTGGTAGATACACCAAGCATTAGACCGAGACCATGTGTTTTGGTAGATACACCAGGCATTAGGGCGAGACCAAGTGTTTTGGTAGATACACCAAGCATTAGGCAGAGACCATGTGTTTCATTGATACACCAAGCATTAGGCAGAGACCATGTGTTTTGGTAGATACACCAAGCATTAGGCAGAGACCATGTGTTTTGGTAGATACACCAAGCATTAGGCCGAGACCATGTGTTTTGGTAGATGCATTAAGCAGAGACCATGTGTTTTGGTAGATACACCAAGCATTAGGCCGTGACCATGTGTTTTGGTAGATACACCAAGCATTAGGCAGAGACCATGTGTTTTGGTAGATACACCAAGCATTAGGCAGAGACCATGTGTTTTGGTAGATACACCAAGCATTAGGCAGAGACCATGTGTTTTGGTAGATACACCAAGCATTAGGCCGAGACCATGTGTTTTGGTAGATACACCAAGCATTAAGCAGAGACCATGTGTTTTGGTAGATACACCAAGCATTAGGCCGTGACCATGTGTTTTGGTAGATACACCAAGCATTAGGCAGAGACCATGTGTTTTGGTAGATACACCAAGCATTAGGCCGAGACCATGTGTTTTGGTAGATACACCAAGCATTAGGCAGAGACCATGTGTTTTGGTAGATACACCAAGCATTAGGCTGAGACCATGTATTTTGGTAGATACACCAAGCATTAGGCCGAGACCATGTGTTTTGGTAGATACACCAAGCATTAGGCAGAGACCATGTGTTTTGGTAGATACACCAAGCATTAGGCTGAGACCATGTTTTTTGGTAGATACACCAAGCATTAAGCCGAGACCATGTGTTTTGGTAGATACACCAAGCATTAGGCCGAGACCATGTGTTTTGGTAGATACACCAAGCATTAGACCGAGACCATGTGTTTTGGGAGATACACCAAGCATTAGGCCGAGACCATGTGTTTTGGTAGATACACCAAGCATTAGGCAGAGACCATGTGTTTTGGTAGATACACCAAGCATTAGGCAGAGACCATGTGTTTTGGTAAATACACCAAGCATTAGGCAGAGACCATGTGTTTCATTGATACACCAAGCATTAGGCAGAGACCATGTGTTTTGGTATATACAGCAAGCATTAGGCCGAGACCATGTGTTTTGGTAGATACACCAAGCATTAGGCCGAGACCATGTGTTTTGGTAGATACACCAAGCATTAGGCAGAGACCATATAAATAAATAAATAAATTGGTCATTTAGCAGACGCTCTTATCCAGAGCGACTTACAGGAGCAATTAGGGTTAAGTGCCTTGCTCAAGGGCACATCGACAGGTTTTTCACCTAGTCGGCTCGGGGATTAGAACCAGCAACCTTTCGGTTACTGGCACAACGCTCTTAACCACTAAGCTACCTGCCGCCCATACCACTGCCTAATGCTTGGTGTATCTACCAAAACACATGGTCTCTGCCTAATGCTTGGTGTATCTACCAAAACACATGGTCTCGGCCTAATGCTTGGTGTATCTACCAAAACACATGTTTTTTTTATTTTTTGTCATTTAGCAGACGCTCTTATCCAGAGCGACTTACAGGAGCAATTAGGGTTAAGTGCCTTGCTCAAGGGCACATCGACAGGTTTTTCACCTAGTCGGCTCGGGGATTAGAACCAGCAACCTTTCGGTTACTGGCACAACGCTCTTAACCACTAAGCTACCTGCCGCCCATACCATGTGTTTTGGTAGATACACCAAGCATTAGGCCGAGACCATGTGTTTTGGTAGATACACCAAGCATTAGGCAGAGACCATGTGTTTTGGTAGATACACCAAGCATTAGGCAGAGACCATGTGTTTTGGTAGATACACCAAGCATTAGGCCGAGACCATGTGTTTTGGTAGATACACCAAGCATTAGGCCGAGACCATGTGTTTTGGTAGATACACCAAGCATTAGGCCGAGATCATGTGTTTTGGTAGATACACCAAGCATTAGGCAGAGACCATGTGTTTTGGTAGATACACCAAGCATTAGGCAGAGACCATGTGTTTTGGTAGATACACCAAGCATTAGGCCGAGACCATGTGTTTTGGTAGATACACCAAGCATTAGGCAGAGATCATGTGTTTTGGTAGATACACCAAGCATTAGGCAGAGACCATGTGTTTTGGTAGATACACCAAGCATTAGGCCGAGACCATGTGTTTTGGTAGATACACCAAGCATTAGGCAGAGACCATGTGTTTTGGTAGATACACCAAGCATTAGGCAGAGACCATGTGTTTTGGTAGATACACCAAGCATTAGGCTGAGACCATGTGTTTTGGTAGATACACCAAGCATTAGGCCGAGACCATGTGTTTTGGTAGATACACCAAGCATTAGGCCGAGACCATGTGTTTTGGTAGATACACCAAGCATTAGACCGAGACCATGTGTTTTGGTAGATACACCAAGCATTAGGCAGAGACCATGTGTTTTGGTAGATACACCAAGCATTAGGCAGAGACCATGTGTTTTGGTAGATACACCAAGCATTAGGCAGAGACCATGTGTTTTGGTAGATACACCAAGCATTAGGCAGAGACCATGTGTTTTGGTAGATACACCAAGCATTAGGCCGAGACCATGTGTTTTGGTAGATACACCAAGCATTAGGCAGAGACCATGTGTTTTGGTAGATACACCAAGCATTAGGCCGAGACCATGTGTTTTGGTAGATACACCAAGCATTAGGCAGAGACCATGTGTTTTGGTAGATACACCAAGCATTAGGCCGAGACCATGTGTTTTGGTAGATACACCAAGCATTAGACCGAGACCATGTGTTTTGGGAGATACACCAAGCATTAGGCCGAGACCATGTGTTTTGGTAGATACACCAAGCATTAGGCAGAGACCATGTGTTTTGGTAGATACACCAAGCATTAGGCAGAGACCATGTGTTTTGGTAAATACACCAAGCATTAGGCAGAGACCATGTGTTTCATTGATACACCAAGCATTAGGCAGAGACCATGTGTTTTGGTATATACAGCAAGCATTAGGCCGAGACCATGTGTTTTGGTAGATACACCAAGCATTAGGCAGAGACCATGTGTTTTGGTAGATACACCAAGCATTAGGCCGAGACCATGTGTTTTGGTAGATACACCAAGCATTAGGCAGAGACCATATAAATAAATAAATTGGTCATTTAGCAGACGCTCTTATCCAGAGCGACTTACAGGAGCAATTAGGGTTAAGTGCCTTGCTCAAGGGCACATCGACAGGTTTTTCACCTAGTCGGCTCGGGGATTAGAACCAGCAACCTTTCGGTTACTGGCACAACGCTCTTAACCACTAAGCTACCTGCCGCCCATACCATGTGTTTTGGTAGATACACCAAGCATTAGGCCGAGACCATGTGTTTTGGTAGATACACCAAGCATTAGGCAGAGACCATGTGTTTTGGTAGATACACCAAGCATTAGGCAGAGACCATGTGTTTTGGTAGATACACCAAGCATTAGGCCGAGACCATGTGTTTTGGTAGATACACCAAGCATTAGGCCGAGACCATGTGTTTTGGTAGATACACCAAGCATTAGGCCGAGATCATGTGTTTTGGTAGATACACCAAGCATTAGGCAGAGACCATGTGTTTTGGTAGATACACCAAGCATTAGGCAGAGACCATGTGTTTTGGTAGATACACCAAGCATTAGGCCGAGACCATGTGTTTTGGTAGATACACCAAGCATTAGGCAGAGATCATGTGTTTTGGTAGATACACCAAGCATTAGGCAGAGACCATGTGTTTTGGTAGATACACCAAGCATTAGGCCGAGACCATGTGTTTTGGTAGATACACCAAGCATTAGGCAGAGACCATGTGTTTTGGTAGATACACCAAGCATTAGGCAGAGACCATGTGTTTTGGTAGATACACCAAGCATTAGGCAGAGACCATGTGTTTTGGTAGATACACCAAGCATTAGGCAGAGACCATGTGTTTTGGTAGATACACCAAGCATTAGGCAGAGACCATGTGTTTTGGTAGATACACCAAGCATTAGGCCGAGACCATGTGTTTTGGTAGATACACCAAGCATTAGGCCGAGACCATGTGTTTTGGTAGATACACCAAGCATTAGGCCGAGACCATGTGTTTTGGTAGATACACCAAGCATTAGGCCGAGACCATGTGTTTTGGTAGATACAAAAGCATTAGACCGATACCATGTGTTTTGGTAGATGCACCAAGCATTAGGCCGAGACCATGTGTTTTGGTAGATACACCAAGCATTAGGCAGAGACCATGTGTTTTGGTAGATACACCAAGCATTAGGCCGAGACCATGTGTTTTGGTAGATACACCAAGCATTAGACCGAGACCATGTGTTTTGGTAGATACACCAAGCATTAGGCAGAGACCATGTGTTTTGGTAGATACACCAAGCATTAGGCTGAGACCATGTGTTTTGGTAGATACACCAAGCATTAGGCCGAGACCATGTGTTTTGGTAGATACACCAAGCATTAGGCCGAGACCATGTGTTTTGGTAGATACACCAAGCATTAGACCGAGACCATGTGTTTTGGTAGATACACCAAGCATTAGGCAGAGACCATGTGTTTTGGTAGATACACCAAGCATTAGGCAGAGACCATGTGTTTTGGTAGATACACCAAGCATTAGGCAGAGACCATGTGTTTTGGTAGATACACCAAGCATTAGGCAGAGACCATGTGTTTTGGTAGATACACCAAGCATTAGGCCGAGACCATGTGTTTTGGTAGATACACCAAGCATTAGGCAGAGACCATGTGTTTTGGTAGATACACCAAGCATTAGGCCGAGACCATGTGTTTTGGTAGATACACCAAGCATTAGGCAGAGACCATGTGTTTTGGTAGATACACCAAGCATTAGGCCGAGACCATGTGTTTTGGTAGATACACCAAGCATTAGGCAGAGACCATATAAATAAATTGGTCATTTAGCAGACGCTCTTATCCAGAGCGACTTACAGGAGCAATTAGGGTTAAGTGCCTTGCTCAAGGGCACATCGACAGGTTTTTCACCTAGTCGGCTCGGGGATTAGAACCAGCAACTTTTCGGTTACTGGCACAACGCTCTTAACCACTAAGCTACCTGCCGCCCATACCATGTGTTTTGGTAGATACACCAAGCATTAGGCCGAGACCATGTGTTTTGGTAGATACACCAAGCATTAGGCCGAGACCATGTGTTTTGGTAGATACACCAAGCATTAGGCAGAGACCATGTGTTTTGGTAGATACACCAAGCATTAGGCCGAGACCATGTGTTTTGGTAGATACACCAAGCATTAGGCAGAGACCATGTGTTTTGGTAGATACACCAAGCATTAGGCCGAGACCATGTGTTTTGGTAGATACACCAAGCATTAGGCAGAGACCATATAAATAAATTGGTCATTTAGCAGACGCTCTTATCCAGAGCGACTTACAGGAGCAATTAGGGTTAAGTGCCTTGCTCAAGGGCACATCGACAGGTTTTTCACCTAGTCGGCTCGGGGATTAGAACCAGCAACTTTTCGGTTACTGGCACAACGCTCTTAACCACTAAGCTACCTGCCGCCCATACCATGTGTTTTGGTAGATACACCAAGCATTAGGCCGAGACCATGTGTTTTGGTAGATACACCAAGCATTAGGCAGAGACCATGTGTTTTGGTAGATACACCAAGCATTAGGCCGAGACCATGTGTTTTGTTAGATACACCAAGCATTAGGCCGAGACCATGTGTTTTGGTAGATACACCAAGCATTAGGCAGAGACCATGTGTTTTGGTAGATACACCAAGCATTAGGCCGAGACCATGTGTTTTGGTAGATACACCAAGCATTAGGCAGAGACCATGTGTTTTGGTAGATACACCAAGCATTAGGCAGAGACCAAGTGTTTTGGTAGATACACCAAGCATTAGGCAGAGACCATGTGTTTTGGTAGATACAACAAGCATTAGGCCGAGACCATGTGTTTTGGTAGATACACCAAGCATTAGGCCGAGACCATGTGTTTTGGTAGATACACCAAGCATTAGGCCGAGACCATGTGTTTTGGTAGATACACCAAGCATTAGGCCGAGACCATGTGTTTTGGTAGATACACCAAGCATTAGGCCGAGACCATGTGTTTTGGTAGATACACCAAGCATTAGGCAGAGACCATGTGTTTTGGTAGATACACCAAGCATTAGGCAGAGACCATGTATTTTGGTAGATACACCAAGCATTAGGCCGAGACCATGTGTTTTGGTAGATACACCAAGCATTAGGCCGAGACCATGTGTTTTGGTAGATACACCAAGCATTAGGCCGAGACCATGTGTTTTGGTAGATACACCAATCATTAGGCAGAGACCATGTGTTTTGGTAGATACACCAAGCATTAGGCCGAGACCATGTGTTTTGGTAGATACACCAAGCATTAGGCAGAGACCATGTGTTTTGGTAGATACACCAAGCATTAGGCAGAGACCATGTGTTTTGGTAGATACACCAAGCATTAGGCAGAGACCATGTATTTTGGTAGATACACCAAGCATTAGGGCGAGACCATGTGTTTTGGTAGATACACCAAGCATTAGGCAGAGACCATGTGTTTTGGTAGATACACCAAGCATTAGGCAGAGACCATGTGTTTTGGTAGATACACCAAGCATTAGGCCGAGACCATGTGTTTTGGTAGATACACCAAGCATTAGGCAGAGACCATGTGTTTTGGTAGATACACCAAGCATTAGGCAGAGACCATGTGTTTTGGTAGATACACCAAGCATTAGGCAGAGACCATGTGTTTTGGTAGATACACCAAGCATTAGGCCGAGACCATGTGTTTTGGTAGATACACCAAGCATTAGGCAGAGACCATGTGTTTTGGTAGATACACCAAGCATTAGGCCGAGACCATGTGTTTTGGTAGATACACCAAGCATTAGGCAGAGACCATGTATTTTGGTAGATACACCAAGCATTAGGCTGAGACCATGTGTTTTGGTAGATACACCAAGCATTAGGCCGAGACCATGTGTTTTGGTAGATACACCAAGCATTAGGCCGAGACCATGTGTTTTGGTAGATACACCAAGCATTAGACCGAGACCATGTGTTTTGGTAGATACACCAAGCATTAGGCCGAGACCATGTGTTTTGGTAGATACACCAAGCATTAGGCAGAGACCATGTGTTTTGGTAGATACACCAAGCTTTAGGCAGAGACCAAGTGTTTTGGTAGATACACCAAGCATTAGGCAGAGACCATGTGTTTTGGTAGATACACCAAGCATTAGGCCGAGACCATGTGTTTTGGTAGATACACCAAGCATTAGGCAGAGACCATGTGTTTTGGTAGATACACCAAGCATTAGGCCGAGACCATGTGTTTTGGTAGATACACCAAGCATTAGGCAGAGACCATGTGTTTTGGTAGATACACCAAGCATTAGGCCGAGACCATGTGTTTTGGTAGATACACCAAGCATTAGGCAGAGACCATGTGTTTTGGTAGATACACCAAGCATTAGGCAGAGACCATGTATTTTGGTAGATACACCAAGCATTAGGGCGAGACCATGTGTTTTGGTAGATACACCAAGCATTAGGCAGAGACCATGTGTTTTGGTAGATACACCAAGCATTAGGCCGAGACCATGTGTTTTGGTAGATACACCAAGCATTAGGCAGAGACCATGTGTTTTGGTAGATACACCAAATGCAACATTTATATTGACAGATCATCACAGAAGGACAACTCAGAAAGACAGGTGGTGTTAAACAGAACCAAGGGATAGGACTGGACAACAGAACCAAGGGATAGGAAGATGTTATGTGTTAGTCCTCTGAAGATGTTATGTGGTCCTCTGTAGCTCAGCTGGTAGAGCACGACGCTTGTAACGCCAAGGTAGTGGGTTCGATCCCTGGGACCACCCTTGCACAAATAACTGTATGCACGCATGACTGTAAGTCGCTTTGGATAAAAGTGTCTGCTATATGGCATATTATTATCATTAGTCTTTTCAGCCTATATCCACTTCAACCTCTCCTTTCTCCTCAATGGTGGCGTCCTGGTATTGTTGGTACTCTGACACCAGGTCATTCATGTTGCTCTCAGCCTCAGTGAACTCCATCTCGTCCATGCCCTCCCCGGTGTACCAGTGCAGGAAGGCTTTACAGAACACGGCTGTGAACTGCTCAGAAATACTCCTGAACAGCTCCTGGATGGCAGTGCTGCGGGGATGTCGCAGACTCGTCACATCCAGGACAGTCCGTCAGCTCCGCTCCCTCTGTGTAGTGGCCTTTAGCGTTGTTGTTACCAGGACCACTCTGCACTGTGAGCAGAAAAAATTAATGTTAGACATTTTCAATACATTAATTTGACAGTTTCCCCAATTGAGTTCAGGTGTATCTGTGTTGTGTGTAACCTGAGTGATTTGGCCACACATTGAAGATATTTGACTGATGACATCCACGTGTCATCAACTTATTTGTATTTACAAACTTCACATACCAAAGACAAAGTTATCCAGTCTAAAGGTTTGTCCAAATGGTCCAGAGTGAACTGAATCCATGGTGCCTGGCTCCAGATCCACCAGAATTGCTCTGGGAACACATTTTTGCTCCTGTTTGGACACAAATGCCATATAATTAATGTAAAATAGTCCAACTAGAGAGCAAGCTAATGTTACAGAGGAAAATGTTGTGCATGTTGACCCACCAGTTGCCTCATTGTAGATGTATCCTCTCTTTCCTCACCACATCCAGAACAGGGTCCAAAAAAAGGTAGCTGTAATACTAATTGTATTAGTATAAAATAATATAATTTTCCAAATGTTGAGCATACAATATACAGTAGCACACTATACAGTACAATATACAGCACAGTATACAGTAGCTCAGTATACAGTACAGTATACAGGACAATATACAGTACAATATACAGTACAATATACAGTAGCACACTATACAGTACAATATACAGCACAGTATACAGTAGCTCAGTATACAGGACAATATACAGTAGCTTAGTATACAGGACAATATACAGTACAGTATACAGGACAATATACAGTAGCTCAGTATACAGTACAATATACAGTAGCTCAATATATAGGACAATATACAGTAGCTCAATATATAGGACAATATACAGTAGCTCAATATACAGTACAATATATAGTACAGTATACAGTAGCTCAGTATACAGGACAATATACAGTACAGTATACAGTAGCTCAATATATAGGACAATATACAGTAGCTCAATATACAGTACAATATATAGTACAATATACAGTAGCTCAATATACAGTACAATATACAGTACAATATACAGTAGCTCAGTATACAGGACAATATACAGTACAGTATACAGTAGATCAGTATACAGTACAATATACAGTAGCTCAGTATACAGTACAATATACAGTAGCTCAATATATAGGACAATATACAGTAGCTCAATATACAGTACAATATACAGTACAATATACAGTAGCTCGGTATACAGGACAATATACAGTAGCTCAATATACAGTACAATATACAGTAGCTCAGTATACAGAACAATATACATTACAATATATAGTACAATATACAGTACAATATACAGTAGCTCAGTTTATAGAACAATATACAGTACCATGTACAGTAGTTCAGTATACAGTACAATATACAGTAGCTCAGTATACAGTACAATATACAGTAGCTCAATATATAGGACAATATACAGTAGCTCAATATACAGTACAATATACAGTACAATATACAGTAGCTCGGTATACAGGACAATATACAGTAGCTCAATATACAGTACAATATACAGTAGCTCAGTATACAGAACAATATACATTATAATATATAGTACAATATACAGTACAATATACAGTAGCTCAGTTTATAGAACAATATACAGTACCATGTACAGTAGTTCAGTATACAGTACAATATACAGTAGCTCAGTATACAGTACAATATACAGTACAATATACAGTAGCTCAATATACAGTACAATATACAGTACAATATACAGTAGCTCGGTATACAGGACAATATACAGTAGCTCAATATACAGTACAATATACAGTAGCTCAGTATACAGAACAATATACATTATAATATATAGTACAATATACAGTACAATATACAGTAGCTCAGTTTATAGAACAATATACAGTACCATGTACAGTAGTTTAGTATACAGTACAATATACAGTAGCTCAGTATACAGTACAATATACAGTACAATATACAGTAGCTTAGTATACAGTACAATATACAGGACAATATACAGTAGCTCAGTATTTGTATTTATGTTATAGTCTTTTTTTGCATGTCTTTATCAAGGGTGCCAACAATTTCAGTCCTTGGCTGGCGTGGTTACACGTGGTCTGCGATTGTGAGGCCGGTTGGACGTACTGCCAAATTATCAAAAATTACATTGAAGGTGGCTTATGTTAGAGAGATTAACATTAAATTCAGGGTTGTAAAAAAAAATATTAGACAAATAAGCTTTTTGTACGTATGGAACATTTCTGAGATATTTTATTTCAGCTCATGAAATATGGGACCAACACTTTACATGTTGCGTTGATATTTTTGTTCAGTATATTTCCATCGACTGGTATTTCCATCAATGAATAGGCAAAAACAATGGCTAACGGAATCCCTGGTTCTGAAAAGGTTTTACTTTGGTTCTTTGAAAGTTTTCCTGGGAGGTTTTATTAACGCTCTGAGAATGGAAATTAAAGTTTATTTTAGGTTTCTGAATAACCTCTTTAACTTTCACTGAATGTTTCAAGAAGACTTTTAATAACACTGCTAGCTTGTTTTGGTTTAACTGTTTTTAACTCCAAGCACAGATAGGACACATGGCAATTCATTTCCTTAGGCATTAATCATGCAAACACATGTATTTCTTATTGTGACACGGCATCAGTGAGATTCAAACCATAATCTTCTGTTTTCTATTAATGGGTTCAGTCCACTGCGCCACCAGCATGGAGCTAACATGCCATGTTTTGTTTTTACACGAACAAAGCCGTTAATTTTAGTCTATTCAAACAGGCCCCATTTCAAAGGAAACAAGCACTCATTATGATCAGGTGTGGCCAATTAGTGGGCGCGGCCAACACACCTGAACACACTTAACAAGATGGAGGATAAGAGAGAGTTTTGTTGATGCTGAGAATGGAATGTATACATTTTTAAGTAACATTCTTAGAACGTTCTCTGAACGTTGCTTAAAGTTTTCTTGTGGTTTTTATGGAATGTTTTCTTAACGTTCTCGGAACAATTTGAGAACATTACTTTGAATAGAAACATGAGGTAACCTGCAGGAAATGTTATGCTGAAGTACTGAAATTCCCACAGAAGAACATTGTTTCTTAACGTTCTCTGAACTATTTGAGAACATTCCCAATGTCAAACCAGTTGGACAACATTCATATGACATTACCAAATTGTTATTTAAATGTAACCATGTTTTAGGAAACAATCTATTAAAGTAACGAAATACTATGAAAATAATGTGTTTTTGACAAGTTCCTTAAATGTGCTGAGAATGTTCGAAAGCCAAGCATCTATCCTGCACCATTCCCAGAAAGTTGTGGGAAGGTTGTATGCAAAATAACAATGGGACAACAATGCTCTCACCAACCTCTAAGAAATAAACATTTGATTCTCAGTACATTGTGTGGGCTGGGACACACACACACACACACACACACACACACACACACACACACACACACACACACACACACACACACACACACACACACACACACACACACACACACACACACGTTATATTTGTAGGTTTTGCTGCTATAGAATGAGATTGCTAAAGTCCATAGTAATCCATGGGAATAATGAATAGACATAAATCTCTCTCGGCTCCAGTATCCTCAACAGTTTAAAGCTGTTAAACTCTGGCGCCCTCTGGTGGCTCTAAGCCACACCTATACCTTCAGGAAATACATTCAAACTATAAATCTGACAAACGCATGGTTAGTACTGTTAGAAAGGTAAGGACTGTGGGATTCTGATGCAGTTGTAAACATACAACGTGACTATTACAGAATCAGAGCAACAACAGGGAAAATGTTCCTATTTTTACCCCTTCTTTTTGGGGAGTGTTTTGGGTCCCCAATTGTCCCCATGTTAGGAAATAAGAGATTTGAATGTCTACGATTGAAATAAAATATGTCACCAATTACTTTTTTTTTTTTTTTTTAAGTGCTTGTGCAATCTGCCATGCCTTTTAGTTTTTGTCTCAGAATGATACACAGTTCAGAAAGTATTCACCTCCCTTTCCTTTTTCCACATGTTGTTGTGTTACAGCCTGATTTTAAAATGGATTACATTTAGATTTTTTTGTCACTGGCCTACACACAATACCCCATAATGTCAAAGTTGAATTTTTGTTAATAAAAATTTATAAAAAATGAAAAGCTGAAATATCTTGAGTCTAAGTATTCAACCCCTTTGATATGGCAAGCATAAATAAATTCAGGAGTAAAATTCTGCTTAACAAGTCACATAATCAGGGCCGGTTCCACGCATAAGCGACATTAAACGGTTGCTTAGGAACCCTGGCCACTAGGAACTCAGTCGGGGTCTCAACTTACTATTGAGAGTAAGAATAGTTGAATACACCAAGGTGCAATTTCGAAATTTGGTTGTGCATCAGCAGTTTTTCTCTTGTTATGTCAGTCACTGACAGTCACTCAATTAGCCATGTCAGCTAATCATTTTTTTTATTGGTAGTTAGTCTAGCCAGCTATCTAAACTTGTAGTAATCATGGCCGAATACCGACAGGGCACAACTCGTCGGTCCTTGTCACGGATGGGCTATTACAGCTAAAAACAAGAATCGGCTCCAGTGGGCACGCGAGCACCAACACTGGACAATTGAGGAGTGGAAAAAAACATAGCCTGGTCTGACGAATCCCGGTTCCTGCTGCGTCATGCTGATGGCAGAGTCAGGATTTGGAGTAAGCAGCATGAGTCCATGGCCCCATCCTGCCTGGTGTCAGCGGTACCGGCTGGTGGCGGTGGTGTAATGGTGTGGGGAATGGCCCCATCCTGCCTGGTGTCAACGGTACCGGCTGGTGGCGGTGGTGTAATGGTGTGGGGAATGGCCCCATCCTGCCTGGTGTCAGCGGTACCGGCTGGTGGCGGTGGTGCAATGGGGAATGTTAGGTCCCTTGATACCAATTGAGCAACGTTTCCATGCCCAGAAGGATTCAGGCTGTTCTGGAGGCAAAAGGGGGTATACCTAATAAAGATGTTTGTCATATTTCTGCTGTTGGGAAGAGAATAGGATGTGATGCAGAACAATATCAGGGTATGTATGTTTGTGCACATGGAAGTCAGGGATGTATGTTTACTACAGGTTAATGAGGCGATACAAATGTGATGTGATTAAAACTAAAGGTCATTTAGTTGATTAAAATGGCCGACTGTTTTCGTCATTTTGACAATAACTAGACTAAATCATTATTCGAACGACAAAAAATGTGACCAACACTAAAACGTAAAAAGAGTGCCAAAATGAACATTAAACCTTATTGCATACTCTATGAATATTTACATTTTACATTTACAGTTGAAGTCGGAAGTTTACAGACACTTAGGTTGGAGTCATTAAAACTCGTTCTTCAACCACTCCACTAATGTCTTGTTAACAAACTATAGTTTTGGCAAGTCGGTTAGGACATTTACTTGGTGCATAACACAAGTAATTTTTCCAACAATTGTTTACAGACAGATTATTTCACTTATAATTCACTGTATCACAATTCCAGTGGTTCAGAAGTTTACATACACTAAGTTGCCTGTGCCTTTAAACAGCTTGGAAAATTCCAGAAAATGATGTCATGGCTTTAGAAGCTTCTGATAGGCTAATTGACATAATTTGAGTCAATTGGAGGTGTACCTGTGGATGTATTTCAAGGCCTATCTTCAAACTCAGTGCCTCTTTGCTTGACATCATGGGAAAATCTAAAGAAATCAGCCAAGACCTCAGAAAATAAATTGTAGACCTCCACAAGTCTGGTTCATCCTTGGGAGCAATTTCCAAAAGCCTGAAGGTACCACGTACATCTATACAAACAATAGTACGCAAGTATAAACACCATGGGACCACGCAGCCGTCATACCGCTCAGGAAGGAGACGCGTTCTGTCTCCTAGAGATGAACGTACTTTGGTGCGAAAAGTGAAAATCAATCCCAGAACAACAGCAAAGGACCTTGTGAAGATGCTGGACCCTGGCGTTACTTACAAGCGCCTTAACCAACAATGCAGTTTTAAGAAAGAATAATCAAAAATATATATATAACACAAAAAAAGACAATATAAAATAATACGAAATAAAAGTAACAAATAATTAAAGAGCAGCAGTAAAAATAACAATAGCGAGGCTATATACAGGAGGTACCGAGTCACTGTGCGGGGGCACCGGTTAGTCGAGGTAATTGGGGTAATATGTACATGTAGGTAGAGTTATTAAAGTGACTATGCATAGATAATAAACAGAGAGTAGCAGCAGCGTAAAAGAGGGGTGGAGGGGCAATGCAAATAGTCTGGGTAGCCATTTGATTAGATGTTCAGGAGTCTTATGTCTTGGGGGTAGAAGCTGTTTAGAAGCCTCTTGGACCTAGACTTGGCGCTCCGGTACCGCTTGACATGCGGTAGCAGAGAGAACAGTCTATGACTTGGGTGGCTGGAGTCTTTGACAATTTTGAGGGCCTTCCTCTCACACCGCCTGGTATAGAGGTCCTGGATGGCAGGAAGCTTGGCCCCAGTGATGTACTGGGCCGTACAGACTACCCTCTGTAGTGCCTTGCGGTCGGAGGCCGAGCAGTTGCCATACCAGGCAGTGATGCAACCAGTCAGGATGCTCTCAATGGTGCAGCTGTAGAACTTTTTGAGGATCTGAGGACCCATGCCAAATCTTTTCAGTCTCCTGAGGGGGAATAGGCTTTGTCGTGCCCTCTTCATGACTGTCTTGGTGTGTTTGGACCATGATAGTTTGTTGGTGATGTGGACACCAAGGAACTTGAAACTCTCAAGCTGCTCCACTACAGCCCCGTTGATGAGAATGGGGGCGCGCTCAGTCCTCTTCTTTTTCTTGTAGTCCACAATCATCACCTTTGTCTTGATCACGTTGAAGGAGAGGTTTTGTCCTGGCACCACACGGCCAGGTCTCTGACCTCTTCCCTGTAGGCTGTCCCTATAGGCTGTCTCGTCATTGTCTGTGATTAGGCCTACCACTGTTGTGTCGTCGGCAAACTTAATGATGGTGTTGGAGTCGTGCCTGGCCATGCAGTCATGAGTGAACAGGGAGTACAGGAGGGGACTGAGTACTCACCCCTGAGGGGCCCCCGTGTTGAGGATCAGCGTGGCGGATGTGTTGTTACCTACCCTTACCACCTGGGGGCGGCCCGTCAGGAAGTCCAGGATCCAGTTGCAGAGGGAGGTGTTTAGTCCCAGGATCCTTAGCTTAGTGATGAGCTTTGAGGGCACTATGGTGTTGAACGCTGAGCTGTAGTCAACGAATAGCATTCTCACATAGGTGTTCCTTTTGTCCAGGTGTGAAAGGGCAGAGTGGAGCGCAATAGAGATTGCATCATCTGTGGATCTGTTGGGGCGATATGCAAATTGGAGTGGGTCTAGGGTTTCTGGGATAATGGTGTTGATGTGAGCCATGACCAGCCTTTCAAAGCACTTCATGGCTACAGACGTTAGTGCTACGGTTCGGTAGTCATTTAGGCAGGTTACCTTAGTGTTCTTGGGCACAGGGACTATGGTGGTCTGCTTGAAACATGTTGGTATTACAGACTCAGACAGGGAGAGGTTGAAAATGTCAGTGAAGACACTTGCCAGTTGGTCAGCGCATGCTCGGAGTACACGTCCTGGTAATCCGTCTGGCCCTGCGGCCTTGTGAATGTTGACCTGCTTAAAAGTCTTACTCACATCGGCTACAGAGAGCGTGATCACACAGTCATCCGGAACAGCTGATGCTCTCATGCATGTTTCAGTGTTACTTGCCTCGAAGCGAGCATATAAGTAATTTAGCTTGTCTGGTAGGCTCGTGGCACTGGGCAGCTCGTGGCTGTGCTTCCCTTTGTAGTCTGTAATAGTTTGCAAGCCCTGCCACATCCGACAAGCGTCGGAGCCGGTGTAGAAGGATTAGATCTTAGTCCTGTATTGACGCTTTGCCTGTTTGATGGTTTGTCCGAGGGCATAGCGGGATTTCTTATAAACTTCCAGGTTAAGCTCTACCCTTTAGCTCAGTGTGGATGTTGCCTGTAATTCCATGGCTTCTGGTTGGGGTATGTACGTACAGTCACTGTATCACACTATGCATTTTTGTGTGTGTAGATATGGTTGTCCTTGTTCGATAGAGCCATTGAATGTCTTTCAGTGATGTTCCTATCGGTGGATTCATTTCTAAATATACAAGCTGACACATTTTTTTCCAGTCTCTGAAAGACTACAACTCATGTGGGGCTGGGCTTCGTGCTTTGGCCCTTCCCTCCCCCAAGGTAGGCTTTTTTGAAAGGGAGGCGGACACTAACAACACAATCCTTTGGACAAAACTGAAAGAACTGCAATGGCTTGAAGTGATTCTTCTCATCAACACGAATTTGACAATGGAGTATTTTTTTAAATGTTCTATTAACCACACGGTGACCTTCAACCATACATGTTTCAACCGGAATATAGCGAAGATGATTCGAAACAAAGAGTTGGATTTAGCTAGAAGCTCAGCTACAGCCGATGCCAGCACCAAGAGGGCAGATGACACATATGGTGGCTAGCTAAGTATGTAATTTTTCCTGCTAGCCACCTAGCTACCTAGCTAGCTAACTTTAGTTTATCTACAGAAACCCATATTGAGTATTGCTGGCTAACATACATTGTTACAGTGTGGGGAAATCAAATTCGTTTTCTGTTTGCTAACTTAGGTAGCTAGCTAGTCAAGCTAGCTAAACAACTAAAGGTAGCCATATCTATGACAAAACATACAAGAGGTTTTACAATCTGACATATATTGTATATCGATTGTAAAAACCTCTTCTTTTTTTATTCATAGATATGGCTAATTACCAGCAAGCTACAACATTACAACCAGCCACCTAAAGCTAGGTTTGCCAGCAAATGTTAGCACATGACTGTAGTTGGCTAGCTAGTTAGCCTGGTGCCTGCTAACTTGTTATGCACCATGCCTTGTGTTTGTAACTTGTTAGCAAACGTGTAACATCAGCAACTGTAAATAATTTTACTAGCTAGCTATGTAACATAATTGACGAGGGTTGACGTTGGTTTTGATTATGACCGTGGAAGCATTTCAATCTCACAGAATTATAAGCATGACGCAATATAGGATTCCAAACAGATGTAAATAACAAGTATTGGCTATCCAGCTAGCTAGCTAAGTTTACTAGCTAACAGTGAGCAGAAAGAATAATACAACAATTGACTGTTGTAAATCTCAGACTGATAAGCTAGTTTTATAATGAAAAATATTTGCCTAAGCATGCCTTATTGACATGGCTGTAGGTAGATACTGTCTGCCTACCTACCTAAGTACATTTGTACGGTCTGGTCACTGTGCAAAGGTTGAAGGTTATGTCATATTTCTTTCTATTAGGCTAGATATTGTTCTAATATCTGTGCCTGTGTACGTATGCATGTTCAACTATTCTACCCTAATGTTGATGTTATGCTGGCAGAGTTCAACTGCCTACAAACTGTACAATAGAATAGAGTATAATATATATATTTTTGCACACAATATCGTGTGGTGCCTGGGCTTCTTCCTGGAGTGGATTCTGGATGGAGAGAAACAGAATTCCTTTCCCTGCGTGTGTCATTGTAGCAGAACTGTATCCTGTGAACTGCATCCCTCTCAACGGATTGGACATTATGCTGATTTCAAGCAGAAGATGACTCAAGAGGAGCTGAATGGCAGTTTGATCATGACAACACTCCTCCCACAGCTGTACAAGTATTCCCTGAACTTTACAACACTGTAGGAAAAAAGTAAAAAAGTAAAATGCGAGTATTAGTTCAAGAAAGGCAAGGGTGTCAGACTTTTTGGAAGATGGGCAGGGACTCTGCTGTTCTAGCGTCAGGAGGACGCTTGTTCCACAATTGTGGTGCCAGGACAGAGAAGAGCTTTGACGGGGCTGAGCGGGAGCTGCCCTCCTGTAGGAGTGGGAGGGCCAAGAGAACAGAGGTCCATAACGACCATTGCACATGATTTATGGCCTTTCATATTTGTCATTCATTTGACCTGTGATGTGGACAATTCTCACTATACTTGATTAAAAATCAAAGTTCTTCCAGAGTTTTTGTAAAATCAAGATTGACTTTATTACAATGGACAAAGCCGTGATGGTCCTGCAGAGCACCTCTCCTCTCTCCCATGGCTCTCCGTCTATATAGTCATATTCACACACATCCTAGCTTAAAGCCCCTCCCTCTTGGGTTCCCCTACCACCATTCTGGTTTCCCTCTCTCTACCGCTCCGCCCATCCCCTTAGTCTTTGAAAGCGGCTAAATTTGACTTTTATTCAATTCAGAATCAATAGTAATACAATCAATCAAGCCCTTATCTTGCAAAAACACTCATGTTCAGTTTAAACTCCGTTCAACCCCAGCTCTCCCGGGCTTGACCTGAAGATTGATTGTTGGACATGACAGGTTCACACTTAATCTTTCAAACATACCCAAACCTACTCCTCTTCCCTCCCGTCATGCTGTAATTACTCATGACTAGTCTAAACGCTGTTCAACTTTGGCTCCGCTCTCAGAACCTTTGTTTGAGGAGAGATGCATTAGGCAACAGTCTGGTTTCAGTCTCTGATAAGGTAAGACAGCCATGGATTAGGTAAGAGCGAGCAATTCGACCCTAGGTCAGATCCCCATTTCACACATACACAAGCCCAGTGAAAGGAACCATTCTTAGTTCTTGCCTAGCAACAGAGACGTCCGTGATTTAACTTTGTTTAGCACATAGTTCACAAAAAAATCCCCCTCATACTCATTGTCCCACAACCCCACAACAGTATATAATGATTAATTATGGTCATGATATCAGACACAATCCTGGCATTTAAGGTTATAGTTTTCAAACATTAAAATTCAGAAGTTTCTACTCAAACCAATTCCAATATAAGTGTTAGTATCCTAACACATTAACACACCTAAGATAAATGCAACTTTGTTTTAACCATAATATCTAGGACATGTTGAGAATAGTGTCAACATCTTTAACTCACATAACTTCATTCAGATCAATCAGTCAGCTTACAACTCATAATCATAATCAAATTAATTACCCAAAACAAATGTAGAATGACAATTCTTAATTTTTCACCTTGGTTCCATCACTCAAAGTTAAAACTTTCACCTTAGCACCCATTAAAACTGGCAGAATGTACATTTATATTATCCATAATTCTAGCATTTGCTTCCTCATAAGGAGAATAACGACAGATCAGTATCTCAATGCATTCTTAGTCTAAATTACTATAAATTTAGCAGTGTATAATACCTCCTTAATCAACCTACTACCTCAAATAACAATCTCTTCCTCCCCAGGCTCTCAATCTTCTGGCTTGTCTTCATTATGTTCTTCAGATAGCTTCATAGTTCATCTTGGACTGCCCATGACAATGTCCCAATTCCAATGTCACACCTGAGCCGCCCCACCTCAACCTCCATTCTGTTTTGTCCGTTTTGCCAACCATTATACCAGAACCATGAGACATGTTGTATTTGAATAGATCTCTCTTCATGCCCACTCCACATGGACTCCTGTCACATTCTTGAGAGAAAAGGCATAAGATTGATTGCTCGATTGGATGCTGGTTCTGATTCAGGTCTCCTGGTAGAGGTGTGCTGGACAGGAATGTCTTCAACGCCTTTGTTGCTCCTCTTCAGCTGGGTAGAGGGTTTTTTGTTTTTATTGAGGTTCACACCGTTCTGGACCGAATTATCTCTGCTATGCATCAAGACACCCTCCGTAGTAACCTCGAAAAAGGACAGATCATAACAGTTTAGTTCGGTTCTTTTCCAATCCAAAAAATCCCTATACACATTGACTATATGACAAAGTATTATGTTTCACCAATCATTCTTAATACCAATTTCTAATACTTGACCCTGCTGTCTGATGGATTTTTCTTTGAGGGTACCCTGCAATCCAAAGGCTATCTGTATCTAAGTGTGATATAGTTTCACATTCTCCCTTGAATTCTCCTAAATTTTAACTCAATTGTTTTATTGTAACGCTCATATTTTTGCTCATAGTCTATTTGATATTTCTCTGGTGTTTCCCTTTCCCTTGTCTCTATTCTAGCATGTAATTGCTTACACTTCTTTCCCCACCCTGGTTGATTATAAAATTGTTTATATTTAGGATTTTCTAAATATGACAAACATTCTCCTTGGCAATATGTGTTCCTTAAATGACGGAAGTTGTGGTTGAACATAGCACAGTCCTGGTAACTGTGGAGATTTGGAATTCTTTTTAAAGGAAATTAAGTGCATATTAACCTAACCCATAACACATTACTTACTACTGCTCATATCCTTAATACAATTAGCATATTTCCCCCCTAAAAACATGCAACCAGTACTCCCCCTATTGGACACATGATTCACATCGTGATTCATGCGTTCAAAAACCAAAACAACAACATCGTCTGTTAAACCAAAATAATAAATGAAATTAAAATGACAACCTTTGAGAATATCTTAATTTAATTGTATCCCATAACCTTATTCAAGGAATATCCCTCATTCTGGACTAACTCTCTCACTTTATCCTTGTCCTATTTGGAATGATATATAGGATTATTGCCAAATTATAAACGACCCTTAACGCTGTATAATACATTACCTTAAACTCATCATCCTATGTCACTCGGTTTTCCAGTGTGGGTGATCAAATCACACTAGAAAGTCAGGACAAAGGTCAGAGGTCATTCAAACCCTTCGAAGAAGTGTTTCATTCTATAGTAGACTAATCATTAACAACCATCAAAAACATTTCAAACATTTTGTATCCCAAGTGTACAGTAAGTCCTTAGTACAGCTCTTTTCAAAAGATGTATTTACTTAAAACTCACTCAGTAAATAAAACCTCAAATTACATGTTTGCCCCTTTAAGATATATCACTTCGATCCCGTGAAAAGAGTCCCTAAAATCAATATCCTATACAGCTAACATTTCATACTAAGTGGGTTGTTTGTGGTTATTTGAAAAACATATAGTAAAACAACAAAAAAAATTGCCAGGCCTTTTAATAGTCTTGGGAAACATTTCAAAGAAAGAGAAAATCACTATCACAATTTCACAATCCAGTGCACGTAAAACAAAATGAAGTGTCATGAGATTTAAACCCCTAGGCTTTTCCCTAGTCGCACTGCTCCCACTTGATCACGCCCAACACGCTTCGTGACTTCGAAAACTCAAATCCCCAAATATGCTATCTCTTGCCTCCGTGGTTGCACTTCCCCACATGCCCTGTGGCCCCCCCCTCCACCAAAACAGTTTAATAATGTGATGATGGTCTGGTCCTGGTTCTCGTCACTCGACGCCCATAACGCCTATTACACTTTACTACAACACACAACCCTCAAATTCACCCCCTTTAGCTATTGTTGTTGGTCTCCTGAGTGGCGCAGTGGTCTAACTGTGCCACTAGAGATCCTGGTTCGAATCCAGGCTCTGTCGCAGCCGGCCGCGACCGGGAGACTCATGGGGCGGGGCACAATTGGCCCAGGGTAGGGGAGGGAATGGCCGGCAGGGATGTAGTTCAGTTGATAGAGCATGGTGTTTGCAACGCCAGGGTTGTTGGTTCAATTCCCACGGGGGGCCAGAATAAAAAAAAAGATGTATTCACTAACTGTAAGTCGCTCTGGATAAGAGCGTCTGCTAAATGACGTAAATGTAAATGTTTACATGCAGATTACATACATACTGCCAATTTACATGTCACCTTTCCAGAATCCATTATCTTTGACCCTCGGAAGGATTCTTTAATTCACTAAATGTAATACTTTTTTACCTGTCGCAAATACAGTCAATTTACTCAGCGTAAATGAATCAGTGATATATGTTCCCAAGTATCTATTAAAATGTTGTGTGAGACGTGGTCTCCTACATCTCCCTTATCATTCATAGCCTAGAAGAGAAACTCCCAATCAAGACACATCAGATATTACCATGTTTCATTAAGTGGAATATACACCTATAACATAATATACCCATAACCACTTTCCGGTAATCTAATCATTTCAACCTGTTGCATTGATTTAGTAAAAATATACATTTGTTCTTTCATCAATCCAGAACCTACAAAAAGTTGGTGCTATCCCATCAGCATAATAGTTAAAACTACCTGCAATCCACTGATCCACGTACCGAAAACAAATTATCGTTTTAGAATTCATTAACTATTTGCATACATCACTGGTGTTACGCAAACTACAGAATAAAGTAATAACAATTAGAATTTGTCAAAGAATGTTTCCCATTCAACTATTATTCAGACCTCTGCTTCCTTACAGCTATTACTCAGACCTCTGCTTCCTTACAGCTATTATTCAGACCTCTGCTTCCTTACAGCTATTATTCAGACCTCTGCTTCCTTACAGCTATTATTCAGACCTCTGCTTCCCTACAGCTATTATTCAGACCTCTGCTTCCTTACAGCTATTATTCAGACCTCTGCTTCCCTACAGCTATTATTCAGACCTCTGCTTCCTTACAGCTATTATTCAGACCTCTGCTTCCCTACAGCTATTATTCAGACCTCTGCTTCCTTACAGCTATTATTCAGACCTCTGCTTCCTTACAGCTCGAATTCTCGCTGGACTGTCTCTCTTTTACCCACGAACTAGAACATGGCCTTAGTAAAGTCTATTCACAAATAACTAATAACATATTTGCATTCTCATTACTAGAAGGCATTAATTTAATTCAAGTCTTCTCAAAAAATGTCGATTTAACACTTATTATTTATTATTTCTTATTAAGAAAAACAACAACAATCCATCATCCTCTATGTCTGTTTTACCAGAAGAACAGTTATTTTTAAATCATAGTTAAAACAAACAAAACATTTATTCACAAGGAGGCCACTAATTACTACAGTGAGGGGAAAAAAGTATTTGATCCCCTGCTGATTTTGTACGTTTGCCCACTGACAAAGACATTATCAGTCTATCATTTTAATGGTAGGTTTATTTGAACAGTGAGAGACAGAATAACATAAAAAAATATCCAGAAAAACGCATGTAAAAAAATGTTATAAATTTATTTGCATTTTAATGAGGGAAATCAGTATTTGACCCCTCTGCAAAACATGACTTAGTACTTGGTGGCAAAACCCTTGCTGGCGATCACAGAGGTCAGATGTTTTTTGTAGTTGGCCATCAGGTTTGCACACATCTCAGGAGGGATTTTGTCCCACTCCCCTTTGCAGATCTTCTCCAAGTCATTAAGGTTTCGAGGCTGACGTTTGTCAACTCTAACCTTCAGCTCCCTCCACAGCTTTTCTATGGGATTAAGGTCTGGAGACTGGCTAGGCCACTCCAGGACCTTAATGTGCTTCTTCTTGAGCCACTCCTTTGTTGCCTTGGCCGTGTGTTTTGGGTCATTGTAATGCTGGAATACCCATCCACGACCCATTTTCAACGCCCTGGCTGAGGGAAGGAGGTTCTCACCCAAGATTTGACGGTACATGGCCTCGTCCATCGTCCCCTTTGATGCGGTGAAGTTGTCCTGTCCCCTTAGCAGAAAAACACCCCCAAAGCATAATGTTTCCACCTCCATGTTTGACGGTGGGGATGGTGTTCTTGGGGTCATGTGCAGCATTCCTCCTCCTCCAAACACGGCGAGTTGAGTTGATGCCAAAGAGCTCCATTTTGGTCTCAGCTGACCACAACACTTTCACCCAGTTCTCCTCTGAATCATTCAGATGTTCATTGGCAAACTTCAGACGGGCATCTATATGTGCTTTCTTGAGCAGTGGGTCCTTGCGGGCGCTGCAGGATTTCAGTCCTTCACGACGTAGTGTGTTACCAATTGTTTTCTTGGTGACTATGGTCCCAGCTGCCTTGAGATCATTGACAATATCCTCCCTTGTAGTTCTGGGCTGATTCACCGTTCTCATGATCATTGCAACTCCACGAGGTGAGATCTTGCATGGAGCCCCAGGCCGAGGGAGATTGACAGTTCTTTTGTGTTTCTTCCATTTGCGAATAATCGCACCAACTGTTGTCACCTTCTCACCAAGCTGCTTGGAGATGGTCTTGTAGCCCATTCCAGCCTTGTGTAGGTCTACAATCTTTCCCTGACATCCTTGGAGAGCTCTTTGGAATCTGATTGATTGATTGCTTCTGTGGACAGGTTTCTTTCATACAGGTAACAAGCTGAGATTAGGAGCACTCCCTTTAAGAGTGTGCTCCTAATCTCAGCTCATTACCTGTATAAAAGACACCTGGGAGCCAGAACTCTTTCTGATTGAGAGGGGGTCAAATACCTATTTCCCTCATTAAAATCCAAATCAATTTCTAACATTTTTGACATTGGATTTTTTTGTTGTTATTCTTTCTCTCATTGTTCAAATAAACCTACCATTAAAATTATAGACTGATCATTTCTTTGTCAGTGGGCAAACGTACAAAATCAGCAGGGGATCAAATACTTTTTTCCCTCACTGTAGCTCAATTGGAAGATCATGGCGCTTGTAATGCCAGGGTAGTGGGTTCGATCCCCGGGACCACCCATACGTAAAAATGTATGCACACATGACTGTAAGTCGCTTTGGATAAAAGAGTCTGCTAAATTGCATATTATTATGTTCCTGCTGACAAAGTCATACATACAGTGATCTTGATGCTCCTTTCCAATAAATATAGACGGTCTTAATCTCGTGACATGATGATCGATGCTTGACTGCCTTTTGACAAAGAGAAATATTATTCTTATTCATAATAATCTCATCATGTACTAACCTACCTGCAGAGCCTACCCGCACAGTGTCCCGAGTGGTGCAGTGGTCTAAGGCACTGCATCGCAGTGCTAGCTGTGCCACTAGAGATCCTGGTTTGAATCCAGGCTCTGTCGTAGCAGGCTGTGACCGGGAGACCCATGGGGCGGAGCACAATTCGTCCAGGGTAGGGGAGGGAATGGTCGGCAGGGATGTAGCTCAGTTGGTAGAGCATGGTTTTTGCAACGCCAGGGTTGTGGGTTCGATTCCCACGGGGGGCCAGTATAAAAATAAAATTACAGATAAAGTTGCTCTGGATAAGAGCGTCTGCTAAATGATGTAAATGTATCTGCGAACTGCTGGCTAGATCACACATTTCTTATTTAATGCAACAGTTTTTGTAACAAAACTGTCGGTAAAGCTCAAAATGCTATGGAACCACATTGAATGTTGGGAACATGCGCATATCGTTTTTATGCGGATTTTACAATATTCCCCATGAAAATCTGTAGCCATTTGGATAGAACTAGCTATTGACAGGCAGGAGCGGTTGCGAGTAGATGTTTTGAGATCTTATCATGCGCAGAGCCTTGTAGGTCCACCCGTGTGTGTGTGTGTGTGTGTGTGCCTTCCTGCGTACTGCGTGTCTCAGAGTGGTTCAGGTTATCTCTAAAAGGCCCCTGCAACTGATGACTGAGCTGTGAGTAGAAGGCGGGGCGGTGGGAAGGATATGTTCAGCAGCACAAAGTGTGTCAGGATGAGAGGATTAGATCATCAGCATAGCAGGCCCTGGCCTAGACATAATGGAGCCATAGCAACCCAACACTGTTACTCTCCCAGCATCGCTTACTGAGCCAGCACCACCACACTGCTACTCTCCCTGCATCGCTTACTGAGCCAGCCTGATAACAAACAAGCTTTTTTTAACACACACTGAGAGTGAAAGAGGGAGTGTAGAGAGAGAGAGAGAGAGAGAGAGAGAGAGAGAGAGAGAGAGAGAGAGAGAGAGAGAGAGAGAGAGAGAGAGAGAGAGAGAGAGAGAGGAAGAGAGAGAGGAAGAGAGAGAGTGAGAGAGAGAGAGGGGAAGAGAGAGAGAGGAAGAGAGAGAGGAAGAGAGAGAGAGAGAGAGAGAGAGAGAGAGAGAGAGAGAGAGAGAGAGAGAGAGAGAGAGAGAGAGAGAGAAAGAGAGAAAGAGAGAAAGAGAGAAAGAGGGAAAGCCAGAAGGAGAGAGAGAAAAGAGAGGGGGGCGAGAGAGAACAGAGTAAAGACAGGTTGATGTTGAAAGGATAAAGAGAAGTGAGATCATACTTATTGTGACCTACAGGGGGCAGTCCTGCTCCATGTGTAGAGACAGACCGATGACTAGATGCTGAGTGCACAAAACATTAGGAACACCTTCGTAAAATTGAATTGCACCCCTTTTGTCCTCAGAACAGCCTCAATTCGTCAGGGCATGGACTCTCCAAGGTGTTGAAATCGTTCCACAGGGATGCTGGCCCATGTTGACTCCAATGCTTCCCACAGTTGTGTCAAGTTGGCTGGATGTCCTTTGGTTGGTGGACCATACTTGATACACACGGGAAACTGTTGAGCGTGAAAAACCCCTGTAGCATTGCAGTTCTTGACACACACAAACCTGTGCGCCTGGCACCTACTACCATGGCATTAAATCATTTATCTTGCCAATTCACCCTATGAATGGCACACATACACAATCCATGTCTCAATTGTCTCAAAGTTTTTAAACATTTGATTAACTATTCTCCTCCTTATTCATCTACACTGATCTGAAGTGGATTTACATTTACATTTTAATCATTTAGCAGACGCTCTTATCCAGAGCGACTTACAGGAGCAATTAGGGTTAAGTGCCTTGCTCAAGGGCACTTCGACAGATTTTTCACCTAGTTGGCTCGGGGATTAGAACCAGCGACCTTTCGGTTACTGGCACAACGCTCTTACCCACTAAGCTACCTGCCGCCCCATGGTCATGATTTAACAAGTGACATCAATAAGGTATCATAGCTATCACCTGGATTCACCTGGTCAGTCAATCGTCAGTGGAAAGAGCAGGTGTTCCTAATGGTTGAACACAGTGTATATTACATTGTAAAAGGTAGAGACATACAGGAGTTGGGAATGTTCTGTTATGTTCTGTTCTGTTCTATAGCTTTCATGCTCTGTTCCTATATGAATGATGTAGAACATGCACACAGACAGAATGCCAGGTCGGTCATAGGTCCAACGCTCCAGTCTGCTTCTATCTGTGTAGTCGTCCACTGCTGCCTGCTGCTTGCTG
This sequence comes from Coregonus lavaretus, assembly GCF_964263955.1. Classification (NCBI taxonomy): domain Eukaryota; kingdom Metazoa; phylum Chordata; class Actinopteri; order Salmoniformes; family Salmonidae; genus Coregonus; species Coregonus lavaretus. Next base: position 215,889 of record NW_028165198.1, on the reverse strand, counting down.
CTTCACTGTCTGGCCCTGCACTAGTTAAGGAAGAACACATACACATGGTCAGTAACCAGAATGGACTGTCTTCTGGTCATGTTTGGTCCCTCTCAGGAGACACATACACATGGTCAGTAACCAGAATGGACTGTCTTCTGGTCATGTTTGGTCCCTCTCAGGAGACACATACACATGGTCAGTAACCAGAATGGACTGTCTTCTGGTCATGTTTGGGTCCTCTAAGGAGACACATACACATGGTCAGTAACCAGAATGGACTGTCTTCTGGTCATGTTTGGTCCCTCTCAGGAGACACATACACATGGTCAGTAACCAGAATGGACTGTCTTCTGGTCTGTCTGGGCCATGTTTTGGGTAATTCATAGGGCTCTGGTCAAAAATGAGTGTACGGTGTAGGCCATGGAATAGGGTGCCATTTGGGACGTACTCCTACCCTCATCCGTGTGAGGTCATTGCTGGCAGCTCAACTCTCTTTGAGCTGGTGAAAAGTTTACATTTACATTACATTTTAGTCATTTAGCAGACGCTCTTATCCAGAGCGACTTACAGTTAGTGAATACATATTTTTTTTATACTGGCCCCCCGTGGGAATCAAACCCACAACCCTGGCGTTGCAAACGCCATGCTCTATCAACTGAGCTACATTCCCTCCCCTACCCTGCCGGCCATTCCCTCCCCTACCCTGGACGACGCTGGGCCAATTGTGCGCCGCCCATGAGTCTCCCGGTCACGGCCGGCTGCGACAGAGCCTGGATTCGAACCAGGATCTCTAGTGGCACAGTTAGCACTGCGATGCAGTGCCTTAGACCACTGCGCCACTCAGGAGTAGAGTAGAGTTATATACTGTAGAACAAGACAAAGTGGACATTACTAGTCAGGTTATAGAGTTATATACTGTAGAACAAGATAAAGTGGACATTACTAGTCAGGTTATAGAGTTATATACTGTAGAACAAGACAAAGTGGACATTACTAGTCAGGTTAGATGTAGAGTTATATACTGTAGAACAAGACTGTCACGAACGTCTACTAAGTGAGTGGACCAAGGCGCAGCGTGCGATACGAACATGACTTTATTTAATTAAAGTACTCAATACAAAAACAACAAACAATGACGAATCGTGAAGTCCTCAGTTACAATGACTGATACGGAACAAAAACCCACAACACTAAGGTGAACACTGACAGTTTAAATATGGCTCCCAATCAGAGATAACGAGCCGACAGCTGACACTCGCTACCACTGATTGGGAGTCACACGACCAAACAAGGAAACACAACCAAATACAACACAACCAATACCAAACACAACCAAATGAACACACCCTGGCTCAAAATACACAGTCCCGGAGCCAGAGCTTGACAGTACCCCCCCCTAAAGGCGCGGACTCCGACCGCGCCTACACCCCAAATAGGGGAGGGCTGGGTGGGTGTTGCTCCTCGGAGGCGGCTCCGGCTCCGGGCTTGACCACCACCCTTCTTCAATCCCCACGTAGCGCCCCCGGTCCGATCTGACCCAGCTGGTAGGATCTGGACTGACGACGCGCACCCCTGGCTTGGCGCGTGAGGCAGGAACGGACCGGACCTGGCTGACGATACGCACCCTAGGCTTGATGCGTGGAGCCGGAACGGGCCTCACCAGGCTGACGACTCGCATCCCTGGCTTGGTGCGAGTAGCAGGAATGGGCTGGATCAGGCTGACGGCTCGCACCCTTGGCTTGGTGCGAGTAGCAGGGACGAGCTGAACCAGGCTGACGACTCGCACCCTTGGCTTGGTGCGAGTAGCAGGAACGGGCTGGACCAGGCCGACGACTCGTACCCCTGGCTTGGTGCGAGTAGCAGGAACGGGCTGGACCAGGCTGACGACTCGCACCCTTGGCTTGGTGCGAGTAGCAGGAACGGGCTGGACCAGGCCGACGACGCACACCGTAGGCTTTGTGCGTAGAGCAGGGACAGGCCGGACTGGGCTGGCGACGCACCCCGTAGGCTTGGTGCGTGGAGCAGGAACAGGCCGGGCTGGGCTGGCGACGTACACCGTAGGCTTTGTGCGTGGACCAGGGACAGGCCGGGCTGGGCTGGCGACGCACACCGTAGGCTTTGTGCGTGGAGCAGGGACAGGCCGGGCTGGGCTGGCGACGCACCCCGTAGGCTTGGTGCGTGGAGCAGGAACAGGCCGGGCTGGGCTGGCGACGCACACCGTAGGCTTTGTGCGTGGAGCAGGGACAGGCCGGGCTGGGCTGGCGACGCACACCGTAGGCTTTGTGCGTGGAGCAGGGACAGGCCGGGCTGGGCTGGCGACGCACCCCGTAGGCTTGGTGCGTGGAGCAGGAACAGGCCGGGCTGCGCTGGCGACGCGCACCATTAACTTAGTGCGTGGAGCAGGGACAGGCCGGGCAGGGCTGGCGACGCACACCGTAGGCTTGGTGCGTGGAGCAGGAACAGGCCGGGCAGGGCTGTCGACGCACACCGTAGGCTTGGTGCGTGGAGCAGGGACCGGCCGGGCTGGACTGGCGACGCACACCGTAAACCTAGTGCGTGGAGCAGGAACCGGCCGGGCAGGGCTGGCGACGCACACCGCAGGCTTAGTGCGTGGAACAGGAACCGGCCGGGCTGGACTGGCGACGCACACCGTGGGCTTGGTGCGTGGAGTAGGAACAGGCCGGTCCGTACTGGGAACACACACCACTGGCCTTAACCGGGGATCAGGAACGGGCCGGACCGGACTGGTAACACACCTCAGTCTCTCACGCCGTGCCTCAACTACTTCCCTCCCTCTACTCGCCAATGGCTCCCGTAATCCGGTAGCCTTCTCTCCACGTCTCCCTGTGGCAGCCTCCTGCTGCCCAGCCGCCCAAGCCATGTGCCCCCCCAAAAAAACTTTTTGGGGTTGCCTCTCGTCCTTCCGACGATGGCCCTGCTGACGCCGTTGCTCCTCTCTCAGTCGCCTCTCCACTGTTTTACTCCATGGCCGGCGATCCATCCCATCCAGGATTTCCTCCCAAGTCCAAGACCCTTTACCATCCAAAATCTCCTCCCATGTCCAGACCCTTGGCTCCTGGACACGCTGCTTGGTCCTGGTACGGTGGGTTTTTCTGTCACGAACGTCTACTAAGTGAGTGGACCAAGGCGCAGCGTGCGATACGAACATGACTTTATTTAATTAAAGTACTCAATACAAAAACAACAAACAATGACGAATCGTGAAGTCCTCAGTTACAATGACTGATACGGAACAAAAACCCACAACACTAAGGTGAACACTGACAGTTTAAATATGGCTCCCAATCAGAGATAACGAGCCGACAGCTGACACTCGCTACCACTGATTGGGAGTCACACGACCAAACAAGGAAACACAACCAAATACAAAACAACCAATACCAAACACAACCAAATGAACACACCCTGGCTCAAAATACACAGTCCCGGAGCCAGAGCGTGACAAAGACAAAGTGGACATTACTAGTCAGGTTATAGAGTTATATACTGTAGAACAAGACAAAATGGACATTACTAGTCAGGTTATAGAGTTATATACTGTAGAACAAGACAAAGTGGACATTACTACTCAGGTTAGATGTAGAGTTATATACTGTAGAACAAGACAAAGTGGACATTACTAGTCAGGTTATAGAGTTATATACTGTAGAACAAGACAAAGTGGACATTACTAGTCAGGTTATAGAGTTATATACTGTAGAACAAGACAAAGTGGACATTACTAGTCAGGTTAGATGTAGAGTTATATACTGTAGAACAAGACAAAGTGGACATTACTAGTCAGGTTATAGAGTTATATACTGTAGAACAAGACAAAGTGGACATTACTAGTCAGGTTATAAAGTTATATACTGTAGAACAAGACAAAGTGGACATTACTAGTCAGGTTATAGAGTTATATACTGTAGAACAAGACAAAGTGGACATTACTAGTCAGGTTATAGAGTTATATACTGTAGAACAAGACAAAGTGGACATTACTAGTCAGGTTATAGAGTTATATACTGTAGAACAAGACAAAGTGGACATTACTAGTCAGGTTATAGAGTTTTATACTGTAGAACAAGACAAAGTGGACGTTACTAGTCAGGTTATAGAGTTATATACTGTAGAACAAGACAAAGTGGACATTACTAGTCAGGTTAGATGTAGAGTTATATACTGTAGAACAAGACAAAGTGGACATTACTAGTCAGGTTATAGAGTTATATACTGTAGAACAAGACAAAGTGGACATTACTAGTCAGGTTATAGAGTTATATACTGTAGAACAAGACAAAGTGGACATTACTAGTCAGGTTATAGAGTTATATACTGTAGAACAAGACAAAGTGGACATTACTGTCACGGTTTCGGCCGAGGCTGCCTCTCTTCCTTGTTCGGGCAGGCTTCGGCGTTCGTTGTCTCCGGAATACTAGCTGCCACCGTTGTGTTTCATGTTCGTTTGCTTTTGTCTGTTTGTTGTGACACCTGTTCTCGTTTAGCGTAATTAGTGTCCTATAAGTTTCTCGTTGTGTTTGTCTAGAGTTGTGTGTTATTGATTTAGGTCTGTCGTGTGTTGGGCTTGTATTTTGCTATTTCGCTCGGTTGAGCTTCCCTCCACTGCGTTGGAGCATTTACGCACCTGTTTAGTGCGCCTTTTGTTTTGTTCGCCTTCGTGCATAATTTCGCCTTCGGGCAAGTCTGTTCGTAATTTTCCTTGTTGGAAATTGACTAAAGTCTTTTGGACTATACTTCGGTGTCCTGCGTTTGATTCCACCACTACACCCACCTACAGCACTCGTGACAGAATAACACACCCTGAAGAATGGAATCAGCAGGAGCCGCAGCAGCCCAGGCGACGCTGGAGGACAAGGTCCGGGAACAAAGTGACCAGATCCTGCAGATGGGGACCGCACTGCAGGAGGTGATCACCACCATCCGAGGCTGGGGGACGCCTCCACCGCCATCCTCCCTGCCAGCACCATCGGCCAGTCAGCCCCTTCCCGCACCGGAACCCCGAGGAGTCCGACTCTCGCTCCCGAGGGCCTACGATGGGACCGCGGCCGGGTGTCAGGGATTCCTTCTCCAGGTGGAGCTGTACCTGGCCACCGTGCACCCGGCGCCCTCGGGACATGAGAGCGTGTCCGCCCTGATCTCCTGCCTTTCCGGGAAGGCGTTGGAATGGGCCAACGCGGAGTGGAGGAGGATCGACGCGGACACCATCACATACGACGAGTTCTCCCGCCGCTTCATGTGTGTGTAGAGGACTGTGTGTGTAGAGGACTGTGTGTGTAGAGGACTGTGTGTGTAGAGGACTGTGTGTGTAGAGGACTGTGTGTGTAGAGGACTGTGTGTGTAGAGGACTGCGTGTGTAGAGGACTGCGTGTGTAGAGGACTGTGTGTGTAGAGGACTGCGTGTGTAGAGGACTGTGTGTGTAGAGGACTGTGTGTGTAGAGGACTGTGTGTGTAGAGGACTGCGTGTGTAGAGGACTGCGTGTGTAGAGGACTGCGTGTGTAGAGGGCTGTGTGTGTAGAGGACTGTGTGTGTAGAGGACTGTGTGTAGAGGACTGTGTTTGTAGAGGACTGTGTGTAGAGGACTGTGTGTGTAGAGGACTGTGTGTGTAGAGGACTGTGTGTAGAGGACTGTGTGTAGAGGACTGTGTGTAGAGGACTGTGTGTGTAGCGGACTGTGTGTAGAGGACTGTGTGTGTAAGGGACTGCGTGTGTAGAGGACTGTGTGTGTAGAGGACTGTGTGTGTAGAGGACTGTGTGTAGAGGACTGTGTGTGTAAGGGACTGTGTGTGTAGAGGACTGTGTGTGTAGAGGACTGTGTGTGTAGAGGACTGTGTGTGTAGAGGACTGTGTGTGTAGAGGACTGTGTGTAGAGGACTGTGTGTGTAGAGGACTGTGTGTAGAGGACTGTGTGTGTAGAGGACTGTGTGTAGAGGACTGTGTGTGTAGAGGACTGTGTGTAGAGGACTGTGTGTGTAAGGGACTGCGTGTGTAGAGGACTGTGTGTGTAGAGGACTGTGTGTGTAGAGGACTGCGTGTGTAGAGGACTGTGTGTGTAGAGGACTGTGTGTGTAGAGGACTGTGTGTGTAGAGGACTGTGTGTGTAGAGGACTGTGTGTGTAGAAGACTGTGTGTAGAGGACTGTGTGTGTAGAGGACTGTGTGTAGAGGACTGTGTGTAGAGGACTGTGTGTGTAGAGGACTGTGTGTGTAGAGGACTGTGTGTAGAGGACTGTGTGTAGAGGACTGTGTGTAGAGGACTGTGTGTGTAGAGGACTGTGTGTAGAGGACTGTGTGTGTAAGGGACTACGTGTGTAGAGAACTGTGTGTGTAGAGGACTGTGTGTGTAGAGGACTGTGTGTAGAGGACTGTGTGTGTAAGGGACTGTGTGTGTAGAGGACTGTGTGTGTAGAGGACTGTGTGTAGAGGACTGTGTGTGTAGAGGACTGTGTGTAGGGGACTGTGTGTGTAGAAGACTGTGTGTGTAGAGGACTGTGTGTAGGGGACTGTGTGTTTAGAGGACTGTGTGTGTAGAGGACTGTGTGTAGAGGACTGTGTGTAGAGGACTGTGTGTGTAGAGGACTGTGTGTGTAGAGGACTGTGTGTGTAGAGGACTGTGTGTAGAGGACTGTGTGTAGAGGACTGTGTGTGTAGAGGACTGTGTGTGTAGAGGACTGTGTGTGTAGAGGACTGTG